>NW_025941767.1:0-103322 GCF_000764305.2 Hyalella azteca
GGACAGCTATAGTGGAGATGGTGTGGAGTTTGGACAGCTATAGTGGAGATGGTTTGGGGTTAGACTGGCTGTAGTGTGAGATGGTGTGGGGTTTGACCAGTTGTAGTGGAAGATGGTATGGGGTTTACACGGCTGTGATGAGAGATGGTGTGGGGTTAATAATTGAAGACACTTTGGAGACAATGAGCGATGAGGTAGTACCTTCCACTATTTACCTCTGTGTCGCAGTATGTTCATTTCTTATTTGCAGATACGATGGCGAGACGAATCTTTTGATTACTGATGAACCTCCTCCTGCCAGCGACTTGGACCCATCGATCAAGAACGATAGATGCTGCATTTGTTAGAAGCTCCTTCTTTGCTGAAACCCCTGACGGATTACTTCTTTCTTTTTTTTACTTTTTACCCGGATTGTCCTTGCTTACCTAGAAGCCACTTGAAACGCGTCTTTTTTTGGACGACTTCATTTTCTAATATTGTTTTGATTGTACTGTTTATGTTGGCATTTATGGATTCAAATTTAACGTTCATGCCAAAGGCTTGCGCTATGTTCTGACCTCGTAAGCTTCAGCTCATGCTGGCCAAGGCATATCAGCGGATGCACATTGCACTGCACGCCTGCTACGGCAAGACGATATAGGTGCGTGTTGCATGCCCGTTTTCTCGGCACGTACTCGTGTTGGCAGCCTCGTTTTTTTATTACGAGTTCACCTCATGTTGTTCGTTCGCTAGGGTGGCGTTTTCTTGTTGATTTGAATTCATTGTTCTCGTTATTATCCGACAGTGAGCAGTGATACTCAGTCCGCGTGCTCTAGTGGCCTGTATCGATGAGCACCTCTCGCTGCTGCCATGCGCAGTGATGCTTAGTCCACGTGCACCGTAATCCTATATTAGTGAGCATCACATGCTGTGAGCGCAGTTTTGTTTGTCACATGCTCTAAATTTTGTTCATATTGTTAATGAAAAAATCAAACGTTTTGCTAACTAAAGTTTTATTTTGGTATGGTGACGATCAAAGGATGATTTCGTGTCCCTCGCGCCGGCAACGCTAGGTAACGAAAACTCAATTATATTGTCGCCACAACAATGAATCAAACGAAGGAGGCGCGTGTGGTTGGTCCAGGTATTCATTAAGGCATAGAGCACTGGCGGCCGACATTCGTTTCTAAAGCAGACACTTAGAAATAGTTTTAGTAATCTGTACATTATAAATTAACTGTGAATAATTTGATCGAGAACAATCAATTGTCAAATAAATGGATAGTTGCGGCTGCCCTGACGGAAGCAACCAGTCCAACGCTCACAAAACACAACACAAATTCCTGGAAGTGCAACACCAACTTCTGACGGCAGCGCATTAGCTGAGGTACGACACAATTCCAGAAGAATACCGAAGAGCTGAAAGTCAGCGCACTGGAGTCCTCAGCTCAGTCAACGTCAGCCGTCAGGACTGCAGGATCAGCTCCACAAGGACATCATGACGTCACACGTCGGAGGCTCTCGCCGCCTGCGCGCGAACAGGTCCATCTTACCGGCTATTGAAGTCCTTCAGTTCGGCGGGTCTACGGAGGGCTCGTCATCAAATAATTTTATTGTATGATTTAGAATAAGATATGATACATCAACAGGAAATTCAGGAAAAGATAAGTGTCGAGTTGAACAAAAGTTTGTTGTTTGGCTTCTTTAAACGTTCTTATGAGAAGACTACGATAAAGGTTAGGAAGTGTATACATTTATAACAAGTTTTTGTTCTAGACTTCAAACTCCGGCGCGGTGATAATTAATCGGCGAATGAAAATATCGTAGAGTTAACCCACCACAATCTCTAATAGAACGGTTAATTTGTTCACAAAAAACTATTCCTTCCCTAATGACTACATCATTTAATAATAAAACGGTTGCAGCGTTTATTAGGCCGTAGGCCTATCGCCGATTCTTAACATCTCAGAACATTCACAGCTTGTTGCGGTGTCGAACACGCAACTAGTTGCTCCAATTTTAAATTGCTTAATTAACCGCCCGGCCTCCTCGTCGATTCTGACCAGAAACTGTCGTACACGGTACAGAGCTGGGATCGAACCCGCGCTACTCGATTCTGTCGGTTCCAATCCAAATACTCTGAACTTTAGCTACTGAAAAATTGCATAAGTAACATTTAGTTAAAAGTGAGAGGCAGGAAGTAGTCCTGTGCTCGTTACATGGAGGCTATGACGTGAACTTGCTACGTCCTGTACAATTCTTTACATCGCCTGTATCGCCAGCGCCTGTATCGCAATCGCCTGTATCACCAGCGCTTGCATCACGCCGCATCAAACACTCTATTAAAGTTCAATAATATTGCTCAATAGGACAATAGCTAACATAGTAATAATTAAAACATTGTCGTCTGACAGTCGTGGAGAGTAAACAATGTTTGCACGCGGTCAAGCCTGCGCGCTGCCACTCACATAACTTTAGTTTTTTAGAGACTTTAGTAGATCGGAAGAAAATCACACGTCTAATTGCACGAGTACCGGATTAATAACGCACACGACATTTAAAGCATTGATGTGCATTGTGCAACAGAATTAAAGATAAAATTAAGATGAATTTGTATTTTGAGCGCTTCGTACACACGCTTGAGAATCCTTATGATATGTAGCGTATGTCATTACATATAAATATTGCATTATCTAGCGCAGGCCGTAGCTTCGCCGAAGTAGATCAAACCCTTGTTTAACTAATATTGGTTCAACCATTGATCAAACCTTTGTCATTCACGTGCGAATGCACCAAATCGAATATATTGTTTAGTTTACCCAATAATATTTTCAGCGTCATAGCTATCATAGAAAACTTTTATTATGTGGAAGTCAAGATAGAGCTAATACTATTCTATCGGGCTCGCCAAGCTCCCGCGTATCTACGTACCAACGCCGCGTTACTACGCCCCCATCTTTGTAGCAAACTCGTACCCTAGCTTACTCTTTCGTTCCTACACATTTGGACGTTTTGGTGGCAATGGAGAAAGAAAGAGCAAAGCAAAAAGGATTAAGCTATGGTCACAACTTCTTCCTTCAGCGAGAGACCGGTATTTAAGAAGATAGTTCGACATCAACGATGTTGATCCCAACGAGGTGCCGGTAAAGTAGTGGTGTGTAGAGATTTTGCAAGCCTGCCTCCCGTTTCACACGGTGATTTACTAAACTATTTGGTGTCAGCCAATGCACCTTGCAAGAATTCAAGGCATACAAGACGCTTGAAGCTTCCAAGCAATTTGTAGATGGATAAGTGCAGTAGATGGAGAAGCGAAACTTCAACGAATCAAGAAAGGCGATGTCCATGTTTGAGTTAGTTTGGTAATACAACTGGACGAAGAGTGTGATTAATTATGTTTGGCTCACACAATCGGACAAATAAATAGATAATAGATTCAGCTGATATTTATTGAAATTTATACGAATGTTCAACTGTTATTGATAGGGCCGGATGTAGAAGGAAGCCGAATTCAAATTCTTATATACTGTAGTATATGGATCCATGATGTATTAGGAGTTGACAATTTGTATCTATGAAGAGGTTGCGGTATTTAAAAATTCCATGTTGCCCCGACGAGTCCCCGATACTGGAAGGAAAATATTTCTACTTAATAAAAATGAATCAATCGAATAATAAGTATCTGACATCCTGCTCTAACTAATGAATCAAATAATGACAAATAAATAAATACAGACCTTAGATTTTGGTGCATCTCAGTGTTTAATGCATTTAGGAGGCATAATAAGAAAAATAGAGGATATCAGTTGAAGGACGGTACTCCAGGCGGAAAATATAAATGGCCAGTTGGATGCTTGACGTTGGAAATTCGAGATAAAGATATTGAAACGTAGGTCACAACTAAAGAAACAAGTTCCTCGGCCTATAGCAGATACCTCGTTCACTTGGATCGAAATTTGATATAATAATAATTGATCGTTGAATTGCCTAGAGCAGCGTAGAAAAATTTGAATACAGGGCGTAAATAAGTAATACGAAAAAAACAACATTCACACCAAAAAAAAGATAGGGAAAAAGCAGCCAGGAAGACGTTTAGAACTTCTGTATCTCCCGATGCTTCTCTGGCTGAAGTCGCTGTATACTTAAGAATTGGAATGAATAACCGAGAATTTATGCAGTTTTGAGTTAAATAACGGTACGATATCGGATGACTTTACAATATGGGTGCTGATAAAGGAATGCTGATCCTAGCCGATACTTGCTACCTACTTAAACTACGAAAAAAACTGAATACAACAAAACTCTGAATACGACACAAACAAAACAACAACATCAAGCTAACAAATTTTACGAAGAACTACAAATAATATCAATGGTGGGAAAAATTCCCCGCAAGAGGATGAGGCTGATTCTGCATGGTAGCTAGTATATTTCTTCATGTAACATCGTACATTGTATGGTAACTTGAATTTATCAAAAAGTACCGATGTCATTTCTAATTCTGTCCGAATAACTGCCGACGAAAACCCATAATCGTAAGTAAAAGCATCTCTTGGCATCATAGTCTATATAGACTAGACGATTATCTGATTATCACGATACGTTTGAGACGAATATCGCACTGATATCTTATCAATCGTGATAAGTATACTGCTATCAGTCAAGCTGTCCTGCAGCTGCGGCGAAATAGAGTTGCGCTTGTGTCAACCACAGACTATAGTCGATAATATATAAAGAAAATCGCCAGTGCTTGGAATATCGTTGGTCAAGTGACCATTAATCGAGTTATTATAGTACAAACGTGTATTGACTGAACATTTTATTTAGAGTTTAAAACAAACATATAGTTTGTTTTGTGGACTTAATTTAATTTAACTGCATGACGCATTCGTCAGATTTTGACTCGCTTTCCAATCTAATTGATTATAATCCATGTGTCTATTATATGATCTTGGATGATTTTGTTCCTCAACGTTTTAAATTAGGTTCATCTCAACTAGTAAAAATTTTTGATAGTAGTAAGTAAATCATCATCCTATTTGCGTGTCAACTTCGGCGACCTAATTCAGTAAGAAATGCCATTAAAGGCACCCTAATGCAGTTAGAAATCAGGGCATCCATGATCTATGAACACGTAGACAACTTCATCGAGTTGATCGAACTTTGCGTGCGTGAGATAGCATTTCGACTATCCAATGAATTTTAGCAATAATATCTTTTCCTAGTACAATCACAATTCGATGTCACCTCATTGAAAAAGTAGATAACAGTTATTGAATGAAATTCATTATTGTAAAGGAACGTTATACAATAACCAAAATTATCATAAATGGAAAATATCCCCTATCTTGTAAAAAATAATAATATGATAATAAAATAATAATAAAAAATATCGCATCTTGTAAACAATTTAGGTAGGTTCTGATCAGGTCGCTGACCTAAAGTTAATATAGACCATGTAATATCTCTGTATATGCGCTTGAATGCTCCACAGGCACCTGAAATACTAATATACTGACCAAATCGGTGGGAAAATAAGTGTTAGTACTTCACGGATGTTCGAATATCGCGGGATGCTTTGGAACGCAACTTCCCGCGGTGCACGTGAGAGCCCTGTTCCCTGTTAAAAAATTTCATGCACAAGACGCCACTTCAACATAAATGCCTCAGGCAATTCACATAACGGCGGAATAAGCACCCTTACAATGCAATTGTAGCTGTAAATTTCTATCTGTGCTGATAAATAATAATAATAATAATAATCGCGGTTTCAGCGTTTATTAGACCGTAGGCCTGTCACCGATTCCTAACATTGCAGAATATCCACAGCTTGTTGCGGGCTTGAACTCGCAACTCACTGCTTCAATTTTGCTTTGCCGCCCGGCCTCCTTGCCGATTCTGACCAGAAACTGGCGCACAGAGCTGGGATCGAACCCGCGCCTCTCTGCTCTAATCCTGGTACTCTGAACTTTAACCACTAGGCCACCCTGCCCATCACTAGGCCCCCCTATAGGCAACATCACGGATGTTGGCGACAATGCTATTGTAGCTATAATTTCTATCTGTGCTGATGTTTGCGACAATGCTATTGTAGCTATAATTTCTATATTTGCTGATGTTATGTTAGGGAGAGGTAGCGCCATGCGGGGGCACGGCGTTGAAGGTAACTTGATTGTTTGATTTTACAAGTCAAAAGTTTTTCAGCGGACTTACAACCGATTTCCATCAAATACGGTTAAAATTACCATTGTGATGAACAAATATCTGATGAAAATTGGAGGCATTGCAAGTGGACCACGTACGAAGTGAGAAAACCAAAATCAAAATTATAATTGCAGCAACGTGGCAACAGCGCCGGAAATGTAAAAAACTAGTCACCCGGCTGGATGAGGTCAGACTCGATGAGGCGTCGAGTGCGTCGGCAGTAGCCGGCGTCTCTGGGTGGGGAGAAAGATGTCTGTGTTCGAGGCCACTTTCCATCTATTTTGCTCGAATTGCGCTTAAAGTCTCAGTAACAAGAAAGCTCACTGCCATATTTTATGAAGTACTGGAGATTGCTGCGCCAATTCCATCGCAAATGCGAAGTTAATGGCAAGTAAGCCGCCACTCGTTTAATTCAGAACAAATGAACAATGAATCGTGAACGAAATCTGACACTTGGGTCAGATTTCCGGGAACGTTTAAGTAGTTATGCAGTGCAAAACGGAGACTCAGTTCAGTCATTCAAGTGCTGAGATATTGTAACAACGTTTCCTCAAATTCTAGTGAAACACTATTTAATAATTCACTAAATGTAAATCTGAGTTTTGTATTCTGTTCAGGAGATGCGCAGCAGTACTATCATGAATTTTGAAAGTGAATTTCTGTGCCTATTTATTATTTTGTCAGAAAATTATTGCGATTTCATATTAGATGATTTTAATTATCTATAAATTATTACGGTAAATTGTGTTATTCAAGTTAATTTGGAATTACATAATATTAAATTGTACAGCCATGATTACAAACCCGGAAGCGCCGCGTGAAGCAGCAACGATGTCGTTGGCCGAGGTGCCCTCTGATCAATTTGATGCCTTCGCCGCAGGTTTAGTCGAGTTTCTCCCTCACTCCTACCAAGTGAGTCACATTGCTTGAACTCTATTTTTGAAACCCCGGAGATCACGTTATCATGGATACTGACGACTTGTGATATCTAGATGTACAGATTTCATATGACTAATACAATTTTACACTTATCTTGCATATAAGTTCAAAACTATAATGCACGATCATCATGAAAACAATAGTAACTAGAGGAGCACTATCTGGGCAGGAAGTTTACGATTTTGGTTCCCAACAAAACTAATTTAAAAGAAATCTACTGAAATAATCTGATACATGCAAGGAGAGTCAAGAGACAGTGTAACCACTAGCAGTTTATCTGACATGGTGGGCATTACGTTCTCATCAGTATGTATATCATCCTTCAGATCGAAGCAATGCTGCGCGGTCACCTCAAGTACAATTTTTTCACCATTTACGACGTCAAGCTTTACGCGCCGGTCGATGCTGTGCACCGCCACCATATGGCTGTCATCACACCCACTGGAACAGCGGTACGATTGTTATAAGCGACACGACTCTAATGACAGACTAACGTAAAGTAAAAACAATATTATAACAATAATAATGATGTCATAATTTCACTAGTAGAATTTTCTGTCTACTGCAAACCTCGCTGAGTACGGAATAGAGGACCTAGCTTGCAAATTAGTAAGTTTCAAAAGTTATTATCTATTATCAACATTGCTCGGCAACCTCAGGAAATCATGACTAACTAAATATATATTTTTTCATTATTTATCTGGATTTCTTTCTTAAAAGACAGAACCAATCTAAACAGCTCTGCAAGCTTGCATAGTATGTCAAAATCAGTTATTAAACTTTGTTGCTTCAATATATTGTTAACCAGAAGGAACTGAAGTCCCTGTCGATTTTCTGGGACGAGAACAAATTGTCAGACGACGATGTGTACAACCTGCTCCGGACGCTCCCAGTGGACAGCTGGGACCATCCTTACACAATACAGCAAATACCATTGCACTTGCAACCTAAGGTTGGTCAAAAACTCTGTGTCTGAAATAAGGAAGACATTTCTTCAATGCCAAATGCAGATAAATAGCTCATGTTTAAACCAAGTTTGATACCGCATGATACTATTAAGGGATTAATGGTTAGAGGACTAAAGGAGAACAAAATTTTTGGAAAATACTTGTATATTCTCGATGCTCGAATGTCTTTTAATGTAAGCGTTATGTGTTATTTTCGATAGATGGATGCCATCATGCGAAGACTTACAAAAGGAAGGTCTCATCTTCTGACTCCAATACCCATCATAACGATGACCCTGGCCCCTGAGGATGCACCTCCTGTGCCCCAGTGAGCACTTCTTTCTCAACTAACAAAAACTTAATTAGAAACAGAGAACATAATCGAAACGTGAAAAATCATGCTAGATGAAATCTCAATGGCTGATAACTAAATGCTAGGTTAGGACAGAAAAATGAGAATTTACTCGATAATTTACCAATACCAAGCCCCAATACGCGTCATAATCTCGAAATATTTCATCTTCCGTTGCAATTGAGAAAATTACTTAGATAATTGGATAAGCCCTTATTAGTTTTGAATGTTATTGTCGAGGAATAGAGTATTATTTTGATGACTTTTCGAACATGTTTGGAAAAGTTTTCGCTCCGCTATGGTCTTCCAATGTGTCCACAGATTACCGGAAGGATATTTTTTCGGAGAACTGGCAGCCAGCTACAGCGAAGAGATTCTCTCGCGGTGGGTGGGAGCATCAAGTGAAAATGTCGAGGTCTTTTCCAAGCTATTAGTCACGTTTCCTTCAGTGGCGATATACTACAGAGTACAGAGGAGAACCAAACTCATCCGCTGCCGATAACGACAAATTGTACGAACTTTCTGCTATAAAAGGTCATGGAAGAGGAGAACTTGCAAGCTACTCTATTTACAAGCACAATTCGGATTGTGGCATTACATTCACCAAGGAAAGTCACCGCAGGAAGGGATTAGCAAGAGCCGTAACTCTTCAGTTGGCCGAAAGGCTTCGACAGGACGGCATTCGATCTTATGTCGTTACTGATGACGATAATGAGCTGTCTATTGATATGCACTCCAAGATTGGGTTCAAACGCTATACGGAGGCAGCTATTCCATTCTACATCCCTGAAGGTTTTGACTTCACTAGCATCCCAAATTTTTTCACCCATGAAGGCTACAGGGACATTTTAAAACAGTGGGAGGAATCTTTCACGCCGAGAACGGCGCGAGGTAGCCTAATCGTTCCGGAGAATTCAATTTCTCTTTAATTCCTTTGAGACTTCCATCTAGTGGAAGTTTATTATTTATTTAGTTTCTATTCCCTTTACATGTGCTTTCTTGGCAATGTTAATGCATCACAAACAGGGATCTTGAAAGGTTCATAATTGCGTTGGCCGATAAATTATGCACCGATTGATGCTAAGTGAGCACATAATCTTGGTATTTTGACCTCAGCACCAAGCAGAATCTGCTGCAATGAACAGTAATACATAGAAAAACCTTTCATTACATTTGACTGCGCCCAATATTCAGTCGAATAATGTTCGAGAACGCTAAATTAAGAGTTCAGGTCTTGGGGAACAAGATGAATTCCGAATATTTAGAGGCTCGTCAATATTCAGCTTTCAACTTTTGAACAGTTTAGAATAAGATGCTCTGGTATTTGGACTAGGGAATGGAAAGAGACAGGGACAGTGTGTGTCATGCTCATAATTATAATAGTTCAGCCTATACTTGATGCAGTTCGATCAAGAATTTCAAATATAGTATAGTATCGGATGTGGCTATAAACATTTCAACATTATTTCTATTTACGATAAAATTCTAGATGTTCGGCAAGAAATCTTCTATCAATAAAATACAGCATAATTTTAAAAACGGTATCTCCAGGAGTATACCCGATTATGCTGAAATTGCCACCTGATGAAAAATTCGAAAAATAAGTTTAACATCGTGTCTTTGGATTGAAACTAAATTCTCACAAAGACCGTTGAAAAATTAATCAAAGACAAAGATGTATTTTGCATCCCACATAGCTTCGTTGGCAAATATTCTAGTGTTGAAATTAGAAGCGAGTCAAGGGTTCAAAATCGGATAAGCTAAGAATTAAAAATATCGTTCTGTCTTCATAGCGGGAACATAGATTAATTTTGTCATTTGTAATATATTGCTTCATATTGTAATCAAATGAATTTGAAATGCGTATAATTATATTTTCATTTTAGTTGCACTAATCATATTCCCAGAAATGTGCTACGGTATTCACTTCCACTTAAAATGTCCCTTCACTCACAAATTAAGAATTAATTATTAGATTGTGAAATCATGTCTGTAACCTAAATAATGATAAAATACCTAAAAAAAAAGTAGAAAAACTCTCATAAATACGAAAGGTAACAGAGATAATTTCAAAATGATATGTACCGTAGGTGTGAAATATCGCTTAGTTGTCTACTTCATATTAGTTTATAAAATTGCACAACTGATCTGAAAACGATTAAAATTAATCAAACTCAATGTTGGAGCCATCGTATTTTTCATATGATCTCGGGCTTGATCCCAAGTGCAAGTTAATAAAGCTTAACACCATCAAATAGTTTTATTCCATGTGAAAACAACAAGTCATCAAATCTGGACAACGTTGGCGTCTTGGCAATTGGCTTACTCATGACGATTTGAGTCAGCGTGTTTTGCCGTCGGATGCGATACGATCAGATATATTGCAGCGATTAAATATTGGCTAAGAGCAATGTGAATGGATGGATCGCTTAGAAACAAAAGTTACAACTCATAACGGAAAGCTTAGAGGCAATCTTTTCACTTAATTATTGATCTTCGGGAATGTATCTGACAATGTTTTCAAATAAGAAAAATCTATAAATGTTGAAATATTTCGGTATATAGAAAATATACAGGGAATCAGTGTAGTGTTTGAAGCCCATGCTCCTGTGCAGCTTTATGGATATTTCATTAACTCATTCAACCATAACGTTTACAAATATCTCTTGTGAGTGTAGTTCACTCACAAAGGGACCTCGACGAGACGAGTGTAGTTCACTCGTCTGCGTGGGGACCTCATCAAAGTATACAAGTATACTCATGGTTTATACAAGGTCCCTGAAGGATTACTAGAATTTGAAACAAGAACCAACACCAGGGGCCACGGCTATAAACTAAAAAAACNGAATAAAGTCAGCGGATATTTATTCAAATTTATCTGAACGTGCGACTGGCGTTGATCGGGCCAGTTTTTTTAGAGGAAGCTGAATTCAAAAGTTTAAATGCTGTAGTAGAAGAACGGCGGTTCAATGAAGTAATTTCGTTTGCAGCAGTAAAGTTCCTTAATGGTGTTGCCCCGAGGGGTCCCAGATACTGAAATGAAAATTAAACTACTTACTAAACAATTAATAGATCAGAAACTAGCTATGTTAGCAAACAATTCCAAATTATGTATCAATAACTAACAAATAACTAAATTAACAAACCTAAGATTTTGGTGCATCTCAGTGCTTAATGCATTCAGTAAGAGGCAAATTAGAAATACAGACGAAATCAGTTAAAGGAAGGTACTCTAGACGGAAAAATAGAAAAGGACAGTTTGAGATTTTGACTTTGGAAATTTGAAGATAAAGTTATTAAATCTTGGGTCACGGCAAAGGAAGCTAGATCCTCTGCCAATATCAGAGACAACGTAGCAAATTAGAAACTTGAGATATTAATAATTGAATTGAATATTGATTTGTCTAGAGCACCATAGAAAAAAGTTGTACATAGAGCGTAAATAATTAATATGAAAAAAAGCAACATTCACACCAACAAAAAAATAGTGAAACAGTAACCAGGAAGACATTTAGAATAGCAGTAGCTCCTGTTGCAGTGCTGTCTGAAGGGAATATTGCCCAGAATTGAATAATTGAGAACTTGCTGCGTTTGAGATAAGGCACGTTATGAGATCGGACGTCTGAACGGTAAGGATGCTAAGAAAGGAGTCCCCATCCTAGCCCGGCTAGCCGATACTTAATGCCTACTTGAACTACGAAAAAACTAAATACAACAAAACTGCGAACGCAACATGAACAGAAAACGACATATAGACAACAAATTTACAAACTACTACAAAAATTAAGGTGGGACAAAAAGGTGGGAAAAATTTCTCACAAACTGACTAGATAAAGCTTTCGAAAAATATATGTTCAGACTTGAAATGCGCAGCACTATATCGAAGTCCAGTAGCTATTTCAAACTTTCGTCAGTCATGAAAATATCCGGTCAAAAGACACTATTTAAGATCTTCTGTGAACAAGTCACGAAAAGTACAAGAATCAGCGACAGGTCACATCAGGCCTACTCTTAGCTCCAACATCACTATCCTATGCTATGCCCTGACGCAACTGTAATGTAGCAGCTTGAGCCTAGCATTTTCGGCGGTGTTATACATCCGTGTAAGTCATGCGAACATCCGAGCTCTGTTTTGAATCAGCAGTAACTTGCTAACTCAGCCGATTTTCCGTTTGCTCATGAATCCGATCCATTTTCCAAAATATTAAGCTTTTTCCAGAGTTTTCCTTGGAGAAAATCGCGACAGACGGAAATTTTTCGAAATATACTGAAACGTTCTTTGCTGACTCCATGGACGCGTAAGACCAGACTGATTTAACTTCTTCACTAAAACTTGCATCGAGTTTCCCGAAGACGTAGCCGCTTGGTAGTCTGGAAGAAAATACAGTTCTATTAAAATAAAATTTGTCCAAGACGCTACAAGTTTTCAAATCGAACATAAGATTCTTTGAATTAGTTGCGACTCGCATTTGAGTTCCAGAAGAAAACTTATGCCTTGATTGCGCGAGTCAGCAAGTTATTCATAATATAGGATTTATATATCAAGACAACCCAGGTTCAAAAATTATACAAATGCACTAGAAAACAGATTGAGGAAAACTGCCTTCAAACCCCCTCAGTCACAAAGTCGTAGAAAAATAATTAACTCATTTACAAGCACGGAATAGATTGCAAAATTCCAATAGGCTGGAGATAAAAACATACGAAGGGACCGGTGGAGTGTCCTCAGGAGCCAGCTAGTGACAGGATCACCACAGGAAAAGGTGCAAACTGGCTAAGGGTTCCTCCGGAGAGCTCATGCATTATGAGGTCCAGTTGTAAAGTTTGATATTCGGGAGTACAGTTTTCGACTTATCATAAAGAGTAACTAAAAATTACTAATAAAAATTTAAAGGAAAATCGTTTGATGAACATGAAACTGCAGTTGAGAGTAAATTTTCTCTCCAATCAAATAATAAACAATTTAGTTGGTGTATTTACTCAGCCGTTAGGTACATGAAAAAGCTTCGAACTTTCCGTGCATTGCTGTCCAGTATTTTAATGGTGATTGATCAGACAGATCTCTTTCCACATTATTTATTTATTTTAATTTATACAGCTGGACCACATTTAAACTCAACTAATTCTTCACCTCGAAGAATGTGACAAAATAAAAACGATGACAGTGTAATTAAAATCATGGAACAGCGCGCGAAGTTTAGGGCAATGTTGCGTGATTGCAAGTTCGCTTTACGAAAGTTAATTAGGTCCCTTGTAAATGAAGTAGCCTCTTCAGAAGCCACATTGTTTCAGATAGACCTTTAGGGTACGTACACAGTGAAAGCCGGTTGCCAGCGTGCTGGTTACCTGCTGAGGCTGGCGCCTGAAACAAGCGCGAGAGGTTGTTCACAGTGGAAGCAGGAAACATGCTTGTGCATTCCCTATAACGATTGATAAAATCTCTCAATAATACGAATCATACAGTCAAAACTCATTATAAATGAATAAATCGCATGATAAATTCATCATATAACCCGTCAAACTCTCTGAACCGCTGAAAAGCTGTTAAAAAATAATTCAATGATCAAGGAATATCTCTAAAACTAATGAACTTAACTCGATGAAACTTAGTACACGAATTCATTAGGACCATTCATGTTTAGCTCGTGAAAATTGTTTTAATTTTGCCATCGTTTTTTTATTTGCCACAGTTATATGGCAATACGGGCCAAAGTTCAGAGTGATCAAGGAATTTCTTCCAAACTACTGAACAGATTCGAACGAAATTTCGAATTTGTAGTCCTATTACCAAACGGTAATGTTTAGCTCGTGAAAATTATTTCGATTGTGCCTTCGTTCATTCGTGATTTCAACATCAGTACGTGTTTAAATTCGCGGTAATCAAGAATTTTTTTCCAAACTGCTGAACAGATTTGAACGAAACTTAGTACTTCAATACCTAACCTCAGCAACGGTGATGTTTACAATTTTTTCGTTTTGCCTTCGTTTGCGAGTTATACGGCTATACATATACGGCTCTTGGTTAAACCGGCCAGGAGAAAAGCCGGTCGTTCCATCTGTATAACTCGCGAACGAAAGCAAAATAGAAAATTGTCACAAGCTAAACATCACCGCTGGGAGGTTAGCTATTTATATACAAAGTTTCCCTGAAATCTGTTCTGTAGTTTAGAAGAAATTTCTTGATCCCCGCGAATTTAAGTGACAAATTACCCGGCGATACGGGCCGAATATAAGGAAGTGTGAAATCAAGAACGACGGTGAAATGAAAAAAAACTCTCAAACGAAGGTAAAATCAAAAAATTTTTGTAGAGTAAAAAAAATCACCGTTTGGTAGTTAATCACCGTTTAAATCTGTTCAATATTTTGGAAGAAATTCTTTGATCACTGCGAATTTCGGCCTGTTTCGCAATATACGCGTAGCTCATGAATGAAGGTGAAATTTTAAAAAAATTACGAGCTAAACATCTGATGAATACACGTTCCAAGTTTCATAGAGCTGCGTTCATTAGTTTGGGAGATATTACTTGATAATTGAATTTTGAGATTGGTCGTGAGACCGGCCACGAGTCCGGCCGTAAATTCGCCTGCGACATCCTAGGTTTCTAGTGCTTAAACAGTTAAAACAGCTGAAAAACATATTGGTTCACTAAATGGGGTTCTATTTGTGAAATACAAATTTGAGTTTAACCTTTCTCTTTTAAAATTGCAGCATACTAAATTTCACGAAAGATGCGTTTGTCTGTGGGGGGCGCTAGAAATTCACTAGGGAGCCAAAGGGGGCGCCAGCCTGAAAAAGTTTGGGAACCACTGGTTTAAAGGTACAACTAATTCAAAAATGACCATATGCCAAGCAGGTTGAGCAGATAAGAATGTGCAGTACATTCCGGTAAATAGGTATAAGCAGGTTGTCGGCAGAAGTCTATTCGTACAGGTTTTCACTGTGAACACTTACATTATTATCCTATGTTCATTCTTGTGGCCATTTGGAGCAGGTTGCCCGCGCGGGCAAACCTGCTTCCACTGTGTACGTACCCTTAAGCTCTATTTCCCGGTTTAAAATATTTGATTTGACGTCGGTCCTTGCTCTCGGAAACGTAGAAAATCTCCCTCATTGTCTCTGAATAACGATTTTCGTCCTGCAAGCGACGCGGCATCCGAAGGTAAATGTTAGGAAACGCTCACCAACGTTCAACTGACAACGAACTCGCGAGAACCTTTAAGTGCAGAAGAGCTTCATTGATCTCGTGCATCAGACAGCCAAATTAGATATGGAACATAAGAGAAAATCATTACTCCTTGATGATGCTATAAGAAAGTCTGCGAACGAAGTTGGCAACGCTCTTTCGTCTCAATACTGCCTCAGTGATTGACCACGGACTGCCTCTCTGAAAGGAGATGCATGGGAGAGGACAGCATTGCAGATTGCACAATACTACGATGTTCTTTCTTACTCCTTCCAGTGCACAAGCCTGCTTCAGGGCGCAGTAGCCCAAGTAATTATTTGCTAACAGCCATAGGTACAAAATCCTTTCTTGGAAATGAACCAGCGAGTCGATGAGCATGCAGTAAGCCACCAATATAATCGCCCGGCCTATGCCGTATCTAAAACTGCCCAAAAAACTGCCATGCCACCAAGTCATATCACGGTTTTCGGCAAGTTAATTCGGTTGAACTATACTATTGAAAACCACGAAGAACTTGGAATAGTGAAAAATATTAACTGTCTTATTGAAAAGTATTTACAAGTCTCAAAAATATAATGAATTGAAGTTGGATTGATCACAGCCATGCTAGGCCAGAATTAGCGCATAAAACGCTAACTTTCACAAGGTTTCCATGCATAATTTCGTCAAATCGAAACCTTATTAACAAAGATGCTATTTATTGACATGATGCTCCTGCAAGCGTTGCCATATTTTTATCAGCTTCGATCTTAATTAACGCGCTATATGCTAAGTTTTTGCAGGTTTTCTAAGCATAAATTTTTCAAATCGAAACCGATCTTGACCTAATTAACAGCGAAGCTATTTATTCACAAATACACCAGATAGTGTTGTCAGAATTATTTTTGTCCGCTTCGTTTTCACGTAGTTCTCTGAATGCTAAGTTTTGGTCTCATTTGCACGCCTTTCTAAGTTAGCGTGTAGCGCACTACGTGAAAACGTTGAGAGCAGTGGAGTGTATTGTGAATAAATAGTTTCGTTGGTAATTAGGTCAACATTGGTGTTGATTTGGAAAATCTATGCATGTAGAACCTGCTAAAATTTAGCATTTAGTGTGCTAATCAAAATCGAATAGGACAAAAAAATCTGTCGATGCCAGCATGAGTATAATGCCAATAAATATTCCAACTTTTAATTCGGTTCTGAGATGAGATGATTGGCAGAAGGAAGTGGGTCCAAGCGAATACTGAAAAGCGTAGCTGAGAGATGAATGCTTTTTATGATCCAATGAGAGAGAGATGATAACCTATTTTACCTGACAGCCTCACAGGGAAGATTGAATACTTCTGTGTTTAAGGATAGACTGGCCAACTAATACTCAGTAATAGCCGAGCGAAACGATATCATACACTAGCAGTAAGATCTTGAAAAGCCCACAGCGTGATTACATGAAGGCTTTAGGGGTCATCAGTACAGCTAGCAAGCGATGTTGGACGACAGCAGTATTGGGAAGTCAGATGTGAATGCCGAGGCAGACAGAAAGCTAGCAAGCGTTAAGCCCGAGTAGGTAATACCAACGGGCAAGATTTCTATATTATATTACTAACAACATATATTACGATATTACTAACGGACAAGATTTTTGATGCGGACCAGAGAACGGTTTCATTGGGAAGAAGTGCATTGTCGACTCTAGCTAACACTTTTCAGCAATTTAACACCTAGGCAACTGCCGAGTGGGAAAGAGGCCATCGGGAGTTGGAGCTGATCCAAAATTCTGATAGAGATGGTTAAAATTCTATGCCGCCGTGTGGTGAAGGCTTTGGCGTGGACACCGACGAGCTGCTTGAGGTCAGGCAAGGACCGAGTCGGGTGGCAAGTTGTAGAATCCTGCATTAACGCTCAAAGGATAATGAAAACAAAATTATATGTGAGTCCTATCTAGTTGACGCTGTTCGGTCTTCCAGGAAGGAGTACCCGAAAATCTAGGTGCACGCTCGCAACTACGGACGCATATAAGCCAGTCAGGCGGGCCATACATGAAGGTGCTGCAGCGGCTGCACCACGCGCCTTGGTACCGCACCTGCAGTGCATATAAGCCTGCCTGACACCCTTGGTATCTGTGGTGAGGTAAAGAGGATCTACCATGTTTAACAATCTCAAAAAAAAAATTATGAGATAATAAAACACAATGCTGCTGCAAAAACTTTAACTTTGGGCGCTAGCAGCAGACAGGATGTGGTCACTGCCGATTATGAGCACATGGTGATGGTTGCTCGGTGTACACTGTACTCTGTGCACTCGAGGCTGCACAAAGCAACTCTTTCTGCCGACTTAGGATACATGGTGATGGTTGGCGGGTGTACACTGTGCTCGGAGCCTCGTGACAGACACGCAGCCCCAGCGATTTACTGCTATTGATACACCGCCTTTAATCTACGTGCACATCTATGAAGAATTCAAACCATGCACAAACCGGAAAAGAACGTTAATACCATCTTAAGAACCAGCAAATGTTCATGGGAACAGCTCTTGGTCCTCTACATTATGGAAGTCACCGTCAATGTACACTCACAGAAATATGAGACTTTGTCCCAATGACGACCTCCCTTTGTTCGCTTAAGTGGGTCATTCTAACCCTGTTCGGCTTGGCAGAAGGGCGTATCAGTGCTACGCCTGCTCACTGATCGTGCTGTGAGTTAAGAAAGTATGTCACTATTTGGACAACGTGACTCGGTCATGTTTCTGAGTTTGCTAAATCGTCCAACACATGACGGGACTGCGGGAAATTAGTACACTCCAAAACAATAATGTGTCACAATGTCCAAATGTTGACACACTTTCTTACCAACCTCACGTGCAGAGAGCGTACGTAGCACTGATACTCTTGTATCGGGTCAGACTGGGTCAGTATGACCTACACAAAGGCAGAAAGTGCATAGATATTCAGATAAAGTTTAACTCCTTTAAGAGTCATAAATAACCTGCCTTTTTTCTGAGCGTAGCTTAGAAGGCGGTGGTAGCTAACTAATATCCTCTCACCTCCCGGCAGCGCGGGAGCAATATGGGCTGTACAGGACAATCGCATCCTAATGAACCAATCACAGCAAGCGAATAATGCAATCATTACCTTTTGCACCAAAAATCATATCAAACGAATGTCCTAATTATAAATCGTCGCACCAACAATTATGTCAGACGAATGACAATTATAGAGCACAGCAATACATCATGTCATAGGAAAGACCTAATTATGAAGCTTTGCACTAACAATTATATCAGAGAATTGGCCCAATTTGGAAGCTTGGCGCCAACAATTCAGTGGACTGACTTAAATATGACGCGTCGTCAGAGGAATGGTACAAAAATATGCGTGTTGCGTAAGTACACCCTAATTTTGGCATTATCAAAACTTTCGTACGCAAGACTCATCTGTAATGCTATTATCAAAATCACCTGGCTAACTGATCAATCAGACACTTTGAATTTGCTGTTCCAAGCTCCTGTCGATTGACTGAGTACTGACTCTATTCAGTGCGCAGAGCGCGCGGATGAAAGGAGGTTACGTTATGTAAGCGGCATCAGCATTGACTGACTAGGGTGTATATGGAAAAATGAGTGAGACGTTATCCAAATAGCAATGCACTTGTTGTTGCACTTTCCGGCCCCAGAAGTGTTATTGGCTACGTTTATGTGGAAAAAGATTATGGAAGTCCATTCGAAGCACGGCAGTCGTGGTCTCCGACATGCATCCCCCGCGAAATTCGACACAGTGGTTTCGGATATTGCACTAATCTCGCCGCTCCCCAAGAAAAACGCTCAATGCTAGTATAAACCACGTTTTGTAGGGTTCGGTTACCACCTAATAACTACGAAGCTATTTTGATCTCGCTATAAAGTTGTCATTCTGTATTATTAATTAATTATCGATTATCTTGCTAAATTGTTTCTATTGGGGTTCGGAGGCAAATGTTGTTGCGACGTAAGTGGCATTGACGTTAGTTAATTAATTAATAGCTATCATCTGAGGCAGAAATGGCTGTGCGAGTTGAAACGTGCGTATAGTACGAGCGTATAAATGTCTCGAGGCGTCTAACGTATTACTGATAAAATAGATTTTCTCTATTATTGAAAGCCTTTTGATTTCCAGAAATATTATTTTGAGTTCGTTTAGTGGATCATAGCTGTACGTCATTTGGGCGCTTGTGAAGAAATTCACACGCGTATAAAAATCAAAGCTCTACCTCTACCTTATCCCTTATCAAAGGCTTACGTGCATTAACCCTTAAGCGTCTAGCTGTCTCCTTTCAAATGACGTTTTTCATGTTTATTAATGAAGCTCTTTGGTCTTATCAGACAAATGGGTCCCGTGAATTCATTATTATTTAGCCTTCAATTTCAGGCTGTGCAATTATGGATAAACGTATCGCGTGTCAAAAAAATTTTAAGCTCCCGAATTTCGTCAATTTGGATTGGGTGCATGTATTTTGCATTGTCAAGAATGGTGTTCGCTAAAGGATTAACCATGAATTTATCTACCATAAATACTGTATTATTGAACATAATATACCATAAATATAATGTTCATCCATTGCCACGTACACTGTCATATGCCACGTAGCAGTCGAGTCCTCGGAAGACCTGCTGACCTCCCCACCTGCAAAATTTACGATTAGCCCGGACAGTATCGGTCGCCCAGTCAGATTTAAGGCACGGTCAGCTCGTCTGTAGTCAGATCAAAGCTAAATATAGTGAACGCCGAAACGAAAAACCGCAATGCAGTCCCAGATAGAAAAACACGCATACATCGACGTAGTTTGCGCCAAGCAAGCTACGTGTGAGCAGCCGTAGGTAACACTCCATTCAAACACTCTTCAAACAAAGATGGCCTATCAGCCAAAACGGCAGAAAACAAATATGGCCGAACTACCTAACCAAGATGGTCTGTCGGTTTCGGCACAGTGACGGTCGCTACAGTCAAATTTAAAAGGCACAGCATTCAACGTTAGAAAATCGTCAAAGTGTAATCCTCTATTTCCAGAAGAACTTGCTGGTAAAGATTCGCGTCGTCGTTTTAAACACGAGGGCCTATCAGGAAAAGAGGTTACAGTTCAGAGTACCGAGATTGGAGCAGAGAGACGCGGGTTAAATCCCAGCTCTGTGCGCCAGTTTCTGGTCAGAATCGGCATTCGGCAAGGAGGCCGGGCAGTTAAGCACAGCAGAATTGTAGCAGTGAGTTATGAGTTCGATACCGCAACAAGATGTGAATTTTCTGCGATGTTGAGAATCGACGACAGGCCTACTAAGCGCTGAAACCGCTATTATTATTAAGATAGCAGATCGGTTTCGGTACAGTAGGCACCGGTCGCCACAGTAATTTGCTAAATTTCATTCGCGACGATAGTCGAAACGACTGGAAACTAAGGATGTCTAGAGAAACTTCAATATCCTATTGGACAAAGTCAAACCCTTCATTAAGTTCATAGCAAAACGAGACACTGTACTTCGGAAAGCTATAACAGAGGAGGAACGGCTAATTGCTAGTCTTACGTTTTTTAGCCACCGGACGGTCAATCGAAGACCTAAAGCTCTCCATCATAATATCACCACAAAGTTAGGGTGTACGTATCATCTGATGACGCACCACTTCGCGTGCTCTCGCGAATCTTTCTCAATTCTTTACTGAATGATGCTCGAATATTATCCACTTTTTTAAAAACAAAGTTAAGGTCTGCATTGACTACTTTTTCCTCGCGTAATTCCAACGAGATGTTCCCGTGCTTTATCTCTTTTTGATTTGTTGGAATATTCCGAGCAACGAACCTTCCAAAGGCACGTCAAATTGCTGTTAAAAAGTCGGGGCTTATGAATAGCCTGGAGTCAGCCATCGCTGCATATGTCCTCGCAGATTTTAGCGTCTGCAACTCTGCAATCTGCATAGCAACTGAACTCGAGCCGATTAAAAATCACGGCATTACACGTCGTTGGATCTTCGAAGCCAAAAGTACTAGCCACATCTGGGCCTATTCTTCAGCGCCGATATCACTATGATGTGGAGATTTATGTCGTAGTTTTCAGACACGAGGGTATCAGATGTTTGCACTAGCGTTTGTTGTAAGTGGAGCTCAGCGGCACACGTCTGCCTGCACCCACAACCGGCGCAAGACCGCCGGCTGATTCAAAAAGAAATTAAGTGCCAGCAAGACTGATCAATGTAGCACCTGCAATACATACATTGATACATAGGATATACAAACAACTGTCAATAGCGCATTCTCTTCTGGACTGTCAACGCCATCTATTGCCAGTGCCAAGACAAGAGCTACATAATAATTTAGGATGCATTAATGTAGTATTTAATCTAGGTATGTAATCTGTTGGGGAAGACAACCATAATGATTTGTGTGCAACGGAAAATATTCCAAGTTTTACTTTATTCATATTGAAGCCAGACAGGATAGGCGACAAAGCGAGCTGTAATGTAGCCTGTAGATGGCCATGTCACAGATGGTACACAACTAACACAAGGATCAAGGATGCATGGTGACTTTGGTGAGTTTGGTGACCATGCAATACCTAGTTGAAGAACTGCTGCCACTTATGTTTTATCTACTGTTATTGTTGGTGTATTTATCATCATCTAGGTCAGTCGTCAGTGTGTAGGCATGTTTTTTTTAGGTATTTGAAGTAGGTAGGGACTAGGGAGGCTAAATCGGCATTCATTTACTCTGTTAATGAGACTGTTATGCTTTGCCTCTAATAAATGAACATTGATTTAAGTAAATTAAGTCCATTTGCAAATACTTGGCTTCTTTAAATTCCTCAAATCTTGTGCCTACTGTAAACTGAGCTTAGTGAGGCTGTTCCGCTGTGAGCTACCTACATGAAAAGTGATGAAAACTGATCTCTCTTGAGAGTTGAGAGCATTGAGCCATTGACTTGCAGGCTACAGGCTACAGCCTTCCTGTAGCAAGGGCAAGAGCCTGCTAGAAACTTGCCAGCAACAAGCACTCGGTCTCAGGCAGGCCCAATCGCCCCAATGGTCATCCTGGTCAATGGTCATCCATCAGGCAGACCTGTGGCAGGAGGCAGGTGGCTTCCTGTCTTCCTGTCCACTCACTGGGACACTGTCACTGTGACTGTCAGACTGTGGAGTGTGGACACCACACAATGGCACAAAGAAGAGGAAGAAGCTTCAGCCTTCAGGGAGTGATTTGGTAAAGTTAATGGAAAACAATGAATTTAGTGGACAAAGATATTATATTTGCTTGCTCAATTTGTAGTTAAAAGTACAGGCTGTTTGTGGTATTTTTCATCAATGAAAAATGTGTATTTGTATGAATTGAATTTAATTATTGAAGTGATCAAGTGAGACGTCTGAACATTTGTCTACTCTCTAGGTATGGCATTGGCATGTGACTGATGTGTGAAGCTCAGGCTGTCAGGCACCAGTCCCCAGTGTAGGACTGTAGGAGTGTAGGTCAAGCCTCAGGCAATGTAACAAGGTTATGTGTCATGTGAGCAAGTTTTTGTTATTAAAGACTACAATTATGCTTCATTTGGCAACATGGCAAGGGACTGTAACGGTAAATTATTGCTATTAGTGATTGCCTGATTGGTATGCAGATCCTGCTAAGATGTGAACTGTGAAGCCCCTTTCCACCCCTCCATTCAGTACCTGGTCCAAGACTCCAACTCGCAAAGGATGAACTGATAGGGCTTCCTCCTCCCCCCCCCCTGTCCTCAGTTACTGCCATATGCAACATTGCAACTGAGGCCATGGTGACAATCTATAGTAAATATAAAAGAACATCTGAATATAAGCTTTGGGAAATTGTAGTGCTTTGTCATAATCTGAGAGTGCCACGTGTCACTTTACCTTTCCCCACAAATTTTAGTAAATGACTGTGACAGAAGTTCTGTTGACAAAGTGACGTGGCTTCATGCCCACTGCTAATAAATTGGCTAATTGGTCAAAGCCTGTAACCAATCAACAACTTGGCATGTTGTAAAGGTACAATATTGCTCCTATGAACTTTCTTCAGAAAAAATACTTCTGAACTGTATTAATTGCATTATACGAAAATAACCAATATAACTTAAACAAAGTTAGTATCACTCTGTTCATCTATATATACATATTAAATCAATTATAGGAGATCTGAAAATGCAATTAACATTCAACAGGAAGAAACTCGTGTGGAGTGCAGCCTGTACTCTGTAGAAGCTCTCCAAGTAGTCTAAGTTACGCACGCTACATTCTTTATTTCAGTTTTTGGCAGTGGGCCCCAGTGGCAGCCATCTGAAATTTCTTGAAGAAAAAAAATTTGCACGAGTGTTATCAGTTGATGTATTAGTTAAAAAATTAATGTTTTTTCCAAGTTGTTGAACACAATTTATTGATTGTTTAGCCCAGTTTCTAGTTGTTTGAAAGACCAAATATTGGTCTTTAACTTCACCAAAATTCATTGAAATTCCAATGACTCTGGCTACAGTGGCACAATCACACTATGAAACCTGGTAGAAGGTCATGAGAATGTTCTTAAATTCAAATTTCTGAACTTATACCAGGAAAATGTTGCTTATTCTAAGACATTCTTTCTCCTGAGCAGGCCTAAATTCCATATTGAATTTTGAATGTGCAAGCTGCCTGCATGTGAATTGTGAAGAATTTATCTAGTCAGATTACTGTGCTCACTTTGCTCAGAACCTTAAAATTTTTTTTAAATATTAGCATTCCTATATAAAGCATATAATAATAAAGCAAAACTTGTAATTCAGTGGGATTAAATATTGAAAATTATTTGTAAGGTCAATGACATAAATTAAAGAAATATTACTTCTTCCTTCATTAAACAAAAAATTTGGAAAGTGTACAAAAATTTTATTGTTTTTTTGAGATGCAATTTAATTTCAAATGCTCATATTTCAATAGTTAAGCATTCTAGGGAAATGCTTTGTATGGAATTATATGCAGTCTGCAGATGATTGTTGATTGAAAGCAGCTTGTCAAAATAGTTTTTTAACATGTGCTAAGTTAACTAGGAGCTATACAGTTTGTTTTGTAAGAGATTACTAGTTTATGAAAGTTACTTGCCATGGTAAAGTGGTAGCTTGACTGCCATGGCAAGTTACTATTTGGTTATTTCAGCTAGCTTAAAAATTGCTTTTAACAATAATGCTTCATCAACATTTTAAACTTAACAAGGACAGGAGAAGCATTAAAATCCAACTTGTTTAGTGAGTGACTTGAAAAAAATATGGAAACTACTACTACTACTACTACTACTACTACTACTACTACTCCATCCAATGCAAATCTCAATCTTTCTTTCAGAACAAACTTTTATTTTAAAATCATGTAGACTATTGATATAGGTATGCATATTGGTGAATATGTAATTTTTAATGAACACAATGACATGGATTCTGCAATGAAGTAAATCTTTGTTTATACATACCATAGCCTTGCACCCCTGCTCAGTCTACCTCAGCCACCTAAAAAGGTGCAGTGCTATGACCCAAAATTTTGCTCATTTCAATGTAACATCTTTATGTTATAGTTACCATCATAAAATTAATTATGTATAAAATTGTTGAATTGTACAACCATGTTGAAAAGTCCAGGATTTTTGTTAGTCCTATCAATTTAAAATATTACCACTGAAGTAAGAAATGCTAAGCTCCATAATCATTGGTTTCAATTATTATACTGGATTTATATACAATAAAATTTTAATTAAATTCAAATTCTATTATGTAAATTCCTGTACCTACATTTACTTTGATTCAACATTCAAATTTACAACAATTTTACTTCAATAGAATGTTTTTGGTCTTTCTTTTCAGTATTTACAACTCTTGATTGTGGGAGTTTTTCATTTTTTTACTTACAAAATTTTGTATAGATAATTGCTCAATCTTCATTTCTTTTCATCATTATTTGTCACAAATATAAAATAAATTCATAAATGAGCATTAAAATCAACCTGCCACACATATTTTAGGCTAAAAAGTTCTGTACAGACCACAGACAACACTAGCTGCCATGCCAGTGGCAGTGATGGCATGTAGCAACCCAGGGCAGACCATCAAGAAATGCCACCAGTATGACCACAACAAGAATAGAACTGCCATCCAATCGCAGCAACTGCGCTATTGTAACTTCTGTAAGAGCAGCTGTAATGGCCCACCTTTGCAGCTGTATTTCAGTGACATCTGCAACATCAGCGGTAATGGCCCTCGGCCACTGCCTCATTCCTGTGATGTCTTTGAAATTGATTATGATGTTAGGGACCTCCAGCAGTTTTACAGGTAACTACAATAATAACTTATTAATGGACATTTTTAGTCGTGATAATTGTTATCAATGCACATTTATTTGTGGTTATTGTGCTCCTTGATGTTGATTTTTATTTGTTAATGTCACCTCTTAACATAAGTATATTTTTTGCATTGATGGCACCTCATGTTGATAATTGACAGTGCCTTTTCATGCTATATATATATAGGTATATATATTTTTTGCTGATAGCACCTCTCAACATTATAGAATTTTTTGTGTTAATGATGCCTCTTGATGGTAATTATTTTTGCTGATTATACTTTTTGACATATAGGTATATAGTATATATTTTGCTGATTACACCTGTTTTTCTTTGCATGTGGGGCCTTCTAATTCTTTTTTTGATTGACATGCAGCACCAGAAGACATTCATTGAGTTTTTTAACAATCTACAATTACTACCGGGAATTGTAATTCCTTCCATACCCAGGGAGCCCTTAGCAGAGCAGAGGTGCAACAGGGAAGAAGCAGGGCCCGTGCCCCAGCGTTGGAGAGCACCGCTCCGCTGTGAGCTCTGTGCTGTTACCTGCAGCGGGCCAGGGCCCTACAACCAGCACCTCAGGGGGGCCAAGCATCAAAAGGTTGCTCTTATTATTGCTTGTTAAAATATTTGATCATGATATTTTACAATTATATAACCTCATATTTAATGCTTGTTAAATTTGCAATGCCAAATCTCTATTAGCCATGTTCAGTTCACAAAAACTCATGCTCCTACATACCACTCGTGCTCCTCCACACCACTCGTGTCCTTCACTTTGTTCAAAAGTATTAAAACAAAAGAAAATTCTGTTTATTTGCTTATAGTTATAGCATTAAAGTTGTTGTAATTGATTTAAGAACAGATATTTGCGATTCTCCACTCCGAAGTGTTAGGCTTAACGAAAACATATTTCTTGCAGGCACTAATACTGCACGGCATATTGGGAGACCACAGCTCCCCACATGACCCATCCGGGAGTGGTGATGGAACCACCAGCAGGAGGAAGGGTGGTGGTGGTGGTGGCAGTGTTACTATCACTGCAACTGAGGTGGCCTCAGTAAAACCGCAGCAGACAACACCAGCTGCCACTTCAGCGGCAGTGACGGCAGATGGCAACGCATGTCAGACATACCTGGCTGGCAACAAGCATGGTGTCAGCCGCCTGAGTGACTGTGGCATTACTTACTTTACTGCCCCCAATGCACGCACATGCTGGTGAGTAGCATCAATGATGGGATCTGCGGCAGTAATGGTAACGATTAACGATAAATGTAACTTTGATAGTGATAATAAATGTAATCGTTTTTTTGTTGAACAATAAGCTTAGAAAATGAATGTACGTATATCTCGTATCTATGGACCGAAAAATCTATAAACAACTTTACCCATTTCTTCACAAACATTATTGATATAAATAGCCATAAGTATGATTATAAAAAATAATATATTTTTAATGCTCATAAATTTTGCTGGTAGCCTTGCTGAGCTCTTTTGTAAGCTTATTGCTATGTTGAACATTTGCTCCTAAACTCGCCGTACTAATGGTCTGATTTTCTCTACTGCGTTTCATCCTGTGTTACTGTCGACCCGCGTTTGAAGAAGATAATCGATTAGCTAGCCCCTTAAGAATGTTAATTATGCATTAAAAGAGTTATAGCATCATGCAAAATCAAACATTTTATTACTGATTGTGGTGTCAGCGTTGAAAAGGCCAAATCTGGTTTGCCACAAATTCTAGACATCCTAAAATTCTTGCAGCTTACTGGAGTTTCGATCTCTAAACTCACTGTTCCAAGCTTGGTATTTTGGGTCCGTACTGTCATAAATAGTTACTAGTTTGTAACTAGGTCAGCCAATCCCTGACAGCTTCTCAAGCTAATCCCACCAATCGCGGAAGACAAGGTGGTCGCTATGTGTACTTAACCCTCTACCGCCAGACATGAGTAACCAGAGCAATATTGTCACGAGCCTATTTCACGAAAAGGAAACGTTCTAGTGAGCGCAAAATGACTTGCACTGATGCTTGCCGCCATGTACGACAATTTGAAATTCTCTCTGTTGCGTACAAATGTCCTCAGGTTGCTACCTTCATAGTTTACGTATAATTTAAGTTGAAAGTTATGTTCCCGGAGAGTGACATACGGCGGTATAGGGTTAAGCAGCTACGTGTACTCAGGCCGCCACGTCTACTTGGGCTGCCCCATGTACCTGAGCAAGTTCTGATAGTACGGTCATTGCACTGTAAGCCTGCACGTATATATTTTCAATGTGTTATTTCATAATGACTAATTACGTACTGCAACATAAATTAAACATTTTAACACCCGGGCAACATAGGGCAGACAAGCCAAAGCTGCACTGTGAGCTCTGCGCCGTGACCTTCAGCAGGCCAGCGCACTTCGAAAAGCACCTCAGGGGGGCCAAGCATCAAAAGGTTGCTCTTATTAATACATATTATAGCATTTCATTATTTTATCATAATATTGTACCTAGTTTATTGAGCGGTAAACAATAATTTGCTATTCTGCTGTTGTAAAATTTCTATAGCGTTGCAATAATGTATAGAATTTTATTCACATTATGAATCATGGCAATTTTTGGTGATAAATCAATATATTCTTAATTTTATGCACAAAACTTAAATAGTCAAAACGAAATAAAGTTTTGTTATCTCTACAGGCGTTAAATAACATCTTCGCTGACTTGAGATACATCAAGAAGATAATAGATATGCAGGTAGCTGTACTAATACAAGGTGAGATAACGTTACAGTATAGTGCACTCTGAGAAATGTGTGAGGCCTTGTCCAAATAGTGATGTACTTTTTGCGCTCGTGTGTGGGTCATCATGACCCAGTTTGGCCCGGCAAAAAGGCGTATCAGAGCTACGTGAACCGTCTGCTCGTGCTGTGGGTAAGGAAGTAACCTTATTTGGACAATATGACCCACCCATTTATCTGAGTTTGGTTTTGAATAATGTCATTGTGCTCTAACGGTTAGGTACTTCAACTCTGTAATAATAAAATAATTACTATAGTGTTGTCGTTATTAGGCTGTCTAGATGTGCAAATGTGCCAAAAATTTTACAGCTAGCCGGGGCTCACACCCGCAACTAACTGCTGTGATCTCAAGGCTCTCAAAAATCAGCCACCCCTGCTGCTTACTTAAAATAATCAGTATTTATTGACCGAAAAATATTGAATAACTTTTTCCATTTTCTAATACAAGGGTTGGAAATTTTCAAGATTGAATGATTAAAATTTTGACATTAAAATGTTGGCGCTAAAGAGATAAAAACTCATGTGCTCTAATTTTAATAATAATAATGACTGCTCCAACGGTTACAATATTATAATGAAAACAATGCACCATCGCCACAATATTTATATGATATATTATGTAAGAGTGGTACATTATATACCTGCTCCTTCAGTTGTGATAAGACAATACCATGCAATATTTCTCACGCTATTGACTATTATTATTCATTAGACGAACTGTATAAGCTATTAAATTACATTGGCAACATTACATTGCCAACAATCTGGAGACCTGAATTAAATGTTAAATTAAATTACATTGCCAACAATCTGGACACCTGAATCAAATATTAATTAAATTATATTGCCAAAATCTGGATTAAATATTGAAGATGAACATCAATTATATGTCTAGAAGTTTGAAACTATAATAAATATTTCTAGATCAAAAGGCTTAAAATTTTTTGTTCTGTGTAACTACTATGAATTTATAATTGGGCTCAATCCTGTTTCTAATGTACAAGGTTGACGTGTAATGCCACTCAATATACTATCTAATATAGTGTAGGTACTATGATATCTGGTACATCACTTATGATCTATCAGATATCTTTTATCATGATTTATCAAATACCATATCAACATATCAAGTGATACGTCAAATGTCACATCATATGATGTCCACACCATATACCACGCAAGATATCCCTCTCCATATATCACATACAATTTAATATATCACAGAGGTGGGGGCGGGCTCGACAGGCAAGCGGCAGGGCGCCCCTCGGACCGCGGCAAAGAGCAAGAAAAAAAATCCTAAAAAGAATAAGAAGAAAAGCAAGTCAAAGAAAACCTCTGCCGATAAGAAGAATCAGGAGCTCTTGGAGGATATGGAGTTCGACATGGAAACGGAGCTGCTTGAAATGGAGTACAGCGAGCAGCTGGAGTATGAGGATGTTTTGGAGGCGGACTCCATGATGGCGTACGACTCCATCATGGAGATGCAGGATCGTTTTCTTCTCCATCGTGAACACCGCAGCTACAAACACGAGAAAAAGATCACTAGAATGCAATGCATTAGTGCCCCAAAGACGCCTTCGTTTCTGATAAACTCTATCACGTTGCATTAGTGCCCCAAAGACGCCTTTGTTTGCTAGAGATTCATGTTAGTTTGCCATGACCCTTTGGTTCAAAGGAGATATTTTCATTTGCCAAAGATGCCACGTTGTTGGTATTTCAAAGACGCCTTGGTTCAAAGGAGATATATTTCCATTTTGTTATAATGCCAAAGACGCTTTGTTGGATTCCCACGTTGTTGTTGCGTCAAAGGCGCCTGCGTTCAAATGAGATATTTTTATTTTATTATAATGCCAAAGACGCCACGTTGTATTTCCACATTGTTGCGTCAAAGGAGATATTTTTGTTTTCATATAATGCCAAAGACGCCACGTTGCTGCGTCAAAGACGCCACGTTGTTGCGTCAAAGACGCCTGCGTTCAAAGGAGATATTTTTATTTTGTTATAATGCCAAAGACGCCATGTTGTGGCGTCAAAGACGCCTGCGTTCGAAGGAATCTTTCTCACGTCGTTTCATATTCCAAAGCATTCTAGTTAATTTATTGTTCTAATCATATAACTGGAAAAATATATTTTTTATTTTCGTAGTATGTTTAAGTACGTTAAGTAAGAATAAAGAATACCGCTGGAGAGAAACTAAGATTTTATTAATATGCTTTCTAGTCGCAATGAAAAAAACTTATTTACAATGATGACGAATTTCGGGTCATTGTACAACTTATATATAGATGTATTTTGATTTTTCGGTCGCGATTTCGCTTCAGGCATTGTTTCCTTTTGTTTCTCCTGTATTTTGATATTTTTTAGCGTTTAAGATTAGCTTTAAATATGAACGTCACAAATTATTTTTGTAAGTAGGATTGCTTATTAGTGTTCTCTACATCCATTCTGTACTGCTGGTGCTTGCTTTGAATTGCTTTCTATTTTGGTTTACTGTGATTATAATTTTAGTATTCATATATTTTTATTATTTTTTGTACAACGATGTTAGCAATATTTACCATGAGATTATATTTTTAGTATTCATATATTTTTATTTTATTTTTTTGTACAACGATGTTAGAAATATTTACCATGAATCTAGAACCTTTTTTTATTTTTCTTATGCCTTGAAATTTTTAGTCCTTTTTAGAATCACGGATATAATCCGTACTAAAGAATGTATATTGTTGGTGATTTTTCCTGTGGTTAAGTAAGCGTCAAAAATAATTACTTGAATGTCTTCAAGTTCTCAAGTACCTGAATTTTGTACCTGTAAACTTCATATAGTAAACAATATGGATAATTATTATTATGTTTATTACTGATATAACTGCTCGCTTATGATATATTTTTGATACCGTGTATGCCTGCTAAAATGGACGCTTTTGTATTATTTTCGCCATTTATAGTTATTAACTTGCCGTATTAAAGCATATTTTTACACCGTCCTTGATTGTTCCACTCAGTAATTGTTTTTTTCTGAATGAAATCGGCCAGGTGGCTAAGAAAGATCTAGTCAACTCAGACGCCACTATGAATCTATCACAAAATATAAGATATTTATTCCCAGTGAAAAAGTTCTTGTGTAAAGATGATAACTCATTAATTCAAAAAGCTATAATTACTTTGAAATGCCTCAAGAATAGTGTGATACAATAATAGTGGAATAAATTAAAAAAGCTTAATTGAAATAAAGTAGTTGTGAAAAATGTTTTTGCTCCTGGCGTTGTCTCCTCCTTGGCGTTGTCTCCTCCGTGGCGTTGTCTCCTCCCTGGCGTTGTCTCCTCCGTGGCGTTGTCTCCTCCGTGGCGTTGTCTCCTCCGTGGCGTTGTCTCCTCCATGGCGTTGTCTCCTCCATGGCGTCGTCTCATGTTGCAGCGTTATCTTCAGTTCTTGCATCAAACCAAAGTCACGCACGCGTTTCACCCCAAACTGGCTCTTGTCCGGTGTTTGATCAAAGATTGAAGGTTTGTACATGATAAGTGCAATGATTTTGGTATTTTTTCTTCTCAATATTCTGCAAACTATGAGACTCTACCAAAACTCGAACTATCAATGGGCTGCTTTGAATAGTTTCCAATGCTGCGAAGTTAAGAAAAAAAGCTATATTTCCGCGCTAGGATCTCAATTGGAGCGAGGGCAAATATTCCGAGGTTCGTTACAGATATTTCTAAAAACGATTGCGTTTTGGCTATGACTGACCTAACCTTCTGCCATAACTGACTGAATCTTCAGGTATTACTGGCCTAGTCTTCGGGTATAATCGGCCTAACTTTATAACTGGCCTAATCACCCGGTATCACTGATCTAATTATCATCGGTACTGGTAATTGAAGTCAAGAATACCAGGTGGTTTCATAATATTAATTGAAAGGATTGATCAAGGGTATGATCTGAATAAAAGATAGAGGGAACTTAGTCGTAGTGTGGATAAAGGTTTAAATTTTGAATCAGTTGGTACCGTTCTTATGATGGTTTGAAAATTCAAACAGAGGCAGCGCATCGTACGTACCTACGTAGCGCAGCCCACGGGGTCTGTGGCAAACAATGGATAAATTTCAATAATTGCCGATAAAAGTATAAAGAAAGCAAAATAATACGGATTTTTAATCGAAATCTATAGATCCATGATGCCGATATGAAAAATGAATAAACTTAATTCATTTATCCTTTTAAGAGCAAAGTGTTAGTAGGCAAGATTAGCAGTGATTGGTGCTAATTTTAATATTTAATTTTGCATGCACGAGATTAGAAAAGGATAATGATGGAAGGGAATCAGACTTATCTCCAATAAGTGGTTAATCGCGTAATTTTGCACTGAGGAAGATTCAACATAAGAAATTGGCGCTAGACACGAAGGCGGAACCATCGGAAGTATCTTCTTCTGGCAACAGATTAGCTAATTTAAGGAATTTCTTCTGGATACCGATTAGCTAATTCTTTGTTTCAGTAAAAAAATGCGGAAAAATTATTCATATATTATCCAATTCTCAGTTCTGCCAAAAAATTATTGTATAATCTCTGATAAACTCGGTTACAAGTCGTCTAACCTTCAGCTTAAACTTACCCAACCTTCAGCTTAAGGTGGCCTAAAGTTCAGCTTGAACTGACCTAACCTATAGCTTGACCTGGCCTAACCTTCAACTTCAATTGGCCTAACCATTGTTGAGAGTATCTCTTATTTCAGGATGGGTCACGAATGTTCACGTCTAGCGGACCATGAAAAGCTAACTCGTCCACCATTGCTGAAATGTAACGACGAAATGAACTGAATCGTTGATATCTTTCGTTTATTTTAAGTCAACCGCCTGCCGTTTATTTTCGCTCATATGCGAGCGACATTAGTTTCAAAATTTGGACATTTCGAGGATCAACTTCAGCCTTTCGGTGATTAGTTTGGTGCCATTTATTAAGACAGTCTGGCCGATTGTCTTAAGTTCATAACACCTAAATTGTAGTAAGTTGTGGGTTCGATACCAGCAACCAACAGTAAAATGTTCTGGTCGAAATCGGCAAAGTGGCCAGGCGGTCAAGAACAGTGGTTGTTAGAGAAGCGAGTTGGTGGTTCGAGACCTTCAGCAACCTGAGAGAATTCTGCGTTGTTCAAAAGCGGCGACAGGCTTAATGGCCTAATATACGAAGCCGTCAACGCTCTTTTATAGCGTTAGGGTTCGCACACAGTTAAAGCAGGTTTGCCCGGGCAACCTGCCACATGAATGAACATAGGATAATAATGTAAGTGTTCACAGTGAAAACCTGTACGAATAGGCTTCTGTATTCTATGGTTTCAGTCGCCAGTCTGAGCAGGTAACCAGCACGCTAGCAACCTGCTTTCACTGTGTGCGTACCCTTATTTATTTTGATTCCACACTCTCTCCTAATTTAAGACCCCGGTGAGATGAAATGCTATTCCACCCGATTGTCACCAGGATCCGATCATGTAACTATTTTAGTAGAAGTCGAAATAGTTCGAGAGTTCAAGAAACACTGAGAAAATTTATTGGGTTAGGGAAATCGCTCGGAAGAGATATTAGAGACACGAATTTCGTTAAATTAATAATAAAATATTCCTTTGAGTGCTTACCCCTTATATGCTGCTGATTTGGTTGATTTAAAATACACGTGAGGAGAGTATAACGCCTACCTACGCACACAGTGATTGGTTCTGCACAGTGATTGCACAATCTAATCTGATAAGATATCGATTTTAAAACAAGCTATTAAGCTGATAAAAGTTCAGAGTCGTTGTGATAAGTTTTCTATTGAACATCATGACTCAATGCAGGATCAAGAAATCAGTTTGATAGGAAGTGTTATTGATGGTGTCCACTATCTGGCATTGGTCTCTAGCATTGCTGAACATAATTTAATACACAATTTACGCTCATTGGATATGAATCGCTCAAGCTCTCTTCTATTAGTTATACAGTTTCTATCAGCAAAATAAAAGGCTGTTTGACATTTAACTGTACTTAAAACGTCAGAAAAAAGTTTAATACCTGTTATAATTAATAGGTGACCACGTATTCGCAATAATTTCTGATATATAAGGCATCCAGATGTTCGCAAGTCGTTTTTCTCGCTAACTTGCAAACTTTGCATGCTCTTGAATTTTTTACGGATTAGTGTCAAAGATAAATACTGAATTTATTGCATATTTTATCTGCACTGAGAGTTTCCATGCGTTTGTGTCTATAGCTTCGTCTTGTGTGCACGATGAGACTGTGTTTTATTTTTTATATTTTTAACCTGTTATTGCAGTTCCGTTTTAGTGGATTAGAATCCTGCAGTATACGCTTTAAGAGGACAAAATCAGAATAAACGTTATGAAAACGCATAGTGAGTTTTAGCTAAGTCAAAGCATAGAAAACTGACACCGCAACAGGTTCTCTCTTTTAGTATGGGACAACAAAATCGCAATTTCGCTGTTCGGTGCGATGATACTGATGATAGTTCATTACATCATCAAAGGTTTTCAATAGGTTCACTTTGTAATTTAGACTTTATAAGACAATTTCGTAAATTATACCAAGAGGTCATGACGATGTTTGGGAATTCAAGTAACATAAACAAATCTCCTGAGGTACTCACAAGGTTGTTCATGATGATGATAATCTTCTTGCTTAATTATTTTTTTATAGCTCAATTATTTAAATTGAAATGATCTGCTAGGCGTAAAACCACTTCATGGAAATTCGGTGTAGAAAAAATTCGGTGATTAGGTAAATATATTGCAGGCCTACACATGCTGCCTTCTAATCAGCCTGCTGCACCCATGGCAGGCTCTGCAGGCCTACACATGCAGCCTTCTAATCAGCCTGCTGCACCCATGGCAGGCTCTGCAGGCCTGTACATGCAGCCTTCTAATCAGCCTGCTGCACCCATGGCAGGCTCTGCAGGGCTGTACGTGCTGCAGGCTGCACCAGCTGCCGCGATGTTGTCAGTGAAGGCAGATGGCAAAAAGAAGCAGACAAAAAAGAAACGAAGAAAAGATGGCGTCAAGCAAAATAATCCTGCCACCAAATCTCGGGAAGTTCACTATTGTGACATCTGCAAGATCAGCATTGCAGGTCCACCTCTGCATTTACACTTTTGTATCTATTGTAACGTTAGCAGCGTCAGCTTACATCAACAAGCGCACTATTGTAACTATTGTAACGCCTGCAACAACAGCAATGCCTGCTCTCAAAATTTTGGGTGACTATAATTATATTAAATAACATCAATAGTAAAAAGTATTGGTTATGATAATTACTGACAATAGCGATGTTGTTAATGGTGATAATTTCTGAACTTATACCAAAGCCAAATTATTTTATTGCCTCGTGTTTGGTTGTAGAATAAGCGACAGAACTACCAACAGAGGGACGGTGAATGGTGGCACAACCAACACAACCACGGTGGCCACCAAACATTCTACTGAAGCCTTTGTGGTCACCAAGGATGGAATGGTGAATGCGAAGAAGAAACTCGCAAGAAATAGTGACTTGCCTCTGGGCCGAGGAGAGGGGAGAGCTGCTACAGGAGACGGTCATGGTGAGACGTGCTTGTGGTCATGTCACTGTGCTTGAAAACGGAATTGCAATTTGATGTTACTATGGAAATGACGGTAAAAACAGCTTAATGGTAAGATGTGCTAATGGTAACAATAATGATAATTATGAAAATACAAGGATAGTGTGCAAAAATGATCAGATTAATGGAAAAGAAAAATGCTAAGCTTTATTGTAACTTTTACAGGGTCCGCCATATATATGGCAACGCATGTTTTTTGTTATTTCTCAATGAAATAAACAGGTGCCTTGTTTTTTTTTATTGGATGAGCTAGTAGCCAAGAATTACCTAAAGTCCTAAACAATTCTCAGACATATTTATTCAATATGACCACCCTTATTTTTAATGACGGCCTCCAATTTACGCGGGCAAGCTTCACAGGTGACTCGCAGCATTTCTTGAGGGATCAAGTCTCATTCTCGTGTCAATTTAGACTTCAAACTCCAAAGAATCACGAAGTGTTCTGCAGACCCTACTCTCTAAAATAGCCCACACAGAAAGTCGAGAGGATTCAAATCAGGGCTTCTTGGGGGCCATTCATTTTTGCTAATGAACGCTGGGATGTGACCCTGAATCCAGTTTTGGGTCATGTTTAAGCCATGTGATGGGGTTATAGAGTCTTGTTGAAAACTCCATGGTGAGCCGTTGAAGTGTTTACTGCCCCAAGATAACAACACAGCTTCCAAAATGTCCGAAATGTATGGCTGACTGTTCAATTTCCCTCCTGAGGGGACAAAAACGAGCGGGGACCTCCCAGTCTGCTACTGACTCCTGCTTCTGCAGCCAATTTTGCAGCTGAGCGACGAGGGTTTCTCCTCAACTTCTCCCTCGTGTTTTTGACCAATTGTTTTGTTCGGATACTTCGTTTCCTTCCTTGATCAGGTCGATTGCGTGTTTCATCAGTTTCCATGAATTTTTTTACCACCTTCCACACAGTTTCACGACGAATTTGGAACTTTTTTGCAATGACTGAATTACTCTCGCCCTTTTCATGAAGGGTTACAATTGCATTTCTATCTACTGCCATAAGTAATAGTAAATTTAGACACCATAGACTTCTGCAATATAAAATATATGAATTTATAGATGATATTAAGCTTCATTATGAAAGAAAAGCCTCCTAGAAACCAATTTATTTTTATATAGCAAACATCCGTTGCCATAAATATGGCGGACCCTGTAATCGCAAACAAACCTGTGCATTATAAATGAACTGTTAATGAGTACTCAGTATAGGCATAAGAAATTCTCATTATTAAGTTTACTTTTCAGAGGCCGTGACTCCAGCCGTGCCCCTGCAAGAGATGACACCAGCTGTCCCCACAGAGGCCGGGACGTTGGACCGTGGCCCTGAGGCAGGAAGCACGAATGGCAAACAGAATTGTGGCGTCAGATGCTGCAAATTCTGCAAGTCCAAGTTTACGCACCAATGGAATTTCTTGTAACTACTTTATGATTAATAGTAATGTCAACAGTTAAATTGATGAATTACCAGTGTCACTCTTATTCGGCGACAGGCCACATCAGGCCTACACTTCAGCGCCGAGATCACTATGTTATGTTATGTTATTGCCAAGCATCAAAATGTGGGATTTTTTTAAGATTTTTGCTCAAATCGATCATAAAGGGAGTGATCAAATGACGGGCGAGATATTATCGAGGCATTAATTTTCCTTTTCTTACTCTGCAAGATGATTAGACCAGTAACGCCCCGCGAAATTTTTCCCCGAAATATTTCATAAGCCGTCACTTAGAGGGAAACTTAGTCAAGCTAGAACAGCCTGAGTTAACGTTAACTCGTTGCGACACTCTTCTTTCCAGCAGCCGCTGCGTCGTAATATTATCCTGTCAACCCGACGATAAGCTACCGCTTCTTCGTTCATAATCCCCGTCTGTCATTATCCTCGTCAAGGCTGCATGAGAGATCAAAAAGAATCCTTAACCGTAGCGTATTCAATCCCGAGTTTATCAATAAGTGTTGCAGGTGGCCGACAGTAAATAGCGCCCGGCAGTAGGACCCGAACATTGTGCTTCTATGTGAAAAACATAGCTTTTAGGTTCAGCATAAAACTTGAAGTTAAGACCAGTGAAGGAAAGAACCTATTCGACCGTAAAGAAAACATTGATAAATAGCGAAGCAAAAATTATTATCCTAACCCCAGCAGTCAGCAGGCACAAACACGCCGGACAACGTAAAAGATGACCCGTATTGTGAACACGAATATTCAGTGCCTTTCCGATGGATTTTCAAAGTCTGTCAGATATACCGTGTTACAAGGTCAATTGCTTAAATATAGCAGTTGAGCCCGTATGCCAACCCAGGACACAGGAAAGGGATGTACGAAAATGGTTCGAGTTATTAGAAATACATTTTTCTGCTGCAGGTTTCCCGTTATTTGGTGGTAGCTTAATTGTGCAGTCGTCGCACATACCAAAATAAAATAAAATATACTTTCACGGGGCGCTACCGCTCACGCGATCTAGCAAAGAGAAATCTTGAGAGAGGGAGAGAATAAATGTCTCGATAATATAACGGCTGAAATAAAACATCTCAACTTATTTCTTAAGATTCATATTTGCATTGTCTTTTAGTAATTATTCATTTTGTAAGTCAAATTTTTTTAATAAAGTTCATAGACACATATTTATTTTGTCTTCTCAGGCCATTGAAGCGAAAACAAGTGGCTTGCAGCGCACGGGCGAGAGGAAAGCTACGCATGCATGGGACAGCAAAGGTAAACTATCATTCGTTTTGATGGTCACAGCAATTATGATTACTCGGAAGAAATACCCACTCGGAACAAATGCCCATCACAATAACTTAGAAGTTCATGTAGGCCTGTTCTCTTTATGTTGTCACAATCATGGAGTCGAAATGCTATTACGCTCTAATGTTCAGTATAGTGAAGATAAAAACCAAACCAGTGAGTTCACATGGTGACGAGAATAATGATATATGAAAATGCTGTTCTTAGGTCATTCTCGTTATAACAATTATAGTGACTTATTTGACAGTATTTTCGGTTGACTATTGTGATTATGATGATGCTCGATGTGATGGAATGGTTTTTTGACCGTTATGATAATGACAATGAACAAAATACTGTTGTGTTTGAATTTTAATGAAAATAATTGCAGATGGCAGCCTGCGGCAGGTAGCATCAGCTGCCACGCCTGTGGCAAGGGTTACTGGAAGGCACATCCTGACGAAGGAATTCAATCAGTATGCCCGCTACCGCCTCAAATTCTGCCTCACTTGCAGGATCAAGTTCCCCCACCAATGGAATTTCTTGTAATTAATATATAATTATGAACTGTGCTGACAACGTAACTGATGATTAATAATAACCATTGTACATCTTGAAAGTAATTATTATCATTGATAATTATCTTTAGTTCACTAATTTGAGACACAATATAATATTTTATCGTATCCGTTAATAAAGCAATTGTGATGAGCGTTAAAGATATGGCGGATTTAAATTGCCGACCATTGCTGCCTCTTCCGCATTCCTAATAATTTTACTGTTCATTTAATTTGCTTTTCATTATTTTTGTGCTGATGGCGCTCTTTGCCCAAAACTCTTCAGGTTTTCAGGTTCACCAAGTATGAATAGGTTTAAATATGTTTCACCGTCGAGTTTTGGAGTTAGGTTAGATTGGCTCCTGAACATTTCATCTATAATATTCACCTTTCGGAGTCATATAATGATATTTTTTTCATGCACCACTGATATTTTAAACGATAACAAATTATTTATCCGATCACCCAGGGAACATTTGAAGAGCAAGAAGCACAAGAACAAAGAAGCGAGGGCCAAAGCGGGGCCCGCTCTCCCACGTCGGAGGGCGCCGCTACGCTGTGAGCTCTGCGCTGTGACTTGTAACGGGCCAGGGCCCTTTGTCGCCCACATCAGGGGGGCCAAGCATCAAAAGGTTGTTCTTGTTACTGATTATTAGAACATTTATTTTATGACATTCTATAAAATGCTTATCAATACGTAACTCTATTTGCCAGTTTATGGGGAAAGTTTTGACATGATCGCACTTAAGTTGAATCTCTTCGTCGCGTTCACTAACACTTGTGATCGCAGTCTGCATTGCAAGTTTTCAGTTGCAAAAATGCGAAGACATTTTCAGTGCAAGTTTATACTTAGGATATTAGTTCTGATGAGGTAGTGAACCGTTTCTGAGTTTAGATTGTCAAATATAATAATTTATTTTGCAGGCATTAATTCCCGACCTGGTTGGCAGAAAGTACATGGAGGCCATAAAAGAGTGGAAAGATGTTGCTCATAGTAAGATTTTAAAACGTCTAATGGTCACAATAATGGCAGTATTTAATTGATTCCATTGTGCTCGAATTTTCGCATGCAGGGAGATAATAATAATTGCAACAATATATTATTTGAACCTTAATTTATTTATTAATTGTACCCTTGTACACTAATGGTTAATAAACTCCCTACTGCAAAAAAATATATTACTAAAAACGCGCGTTTTCTTTATCACATGGAACGTTTTAATATTCAGCTGGTAAAGTAATTAAATGCCATACACTAAAAACGTAATTTCTTTGCAAAAAATATAAATTTATCAATTCCATAAACGATTAAACATTTCACAGGTAAAGTGGTCGGCTACAAGTGCCACCTCTGCGACTGCCGTGTGTCGTTCCGCAGCGTACAGATGCACATGACAGGCCGTCGCCACACACACGATGAAGCCGTCCAGGAGATCCTGGATACTGTCCACGACCCGCAGCTTGAAGAACTGGAAGCTGAGCTCAGGGCTATGGAGTGCAGTGAAGAGATGGAACTGGGTCAGGAAGAGGAGCTTATTCTGGAGCAAGCAGAACGCTTCCTGTACGGCTTCAACCGTCGTACTGATAAGAAAGCTAAACACATGTTGTGACATGCTGCTACATGTTGTGCTGTGTTGTTACATGTTGTGACATGCTGCTACATGCTGTGATGTATTGTTTCATGTTGTCATTGTTGTGACATGCTCTACATGTTGTGCTGTGTTGTTACATGTTGTGAATAGCGGCTATATGCTGTGATGTGTTGTTACATGTTGTGACATGCTGTTACATGCTGTGATGTGTTGTTACATGTTGTAACATGCTGCTAAATGCTGTGATGCGTTGTTACATGTTGTGACATGCTGCTACATGCTGTGCTGTTTTGTTACATGTTGTGACATGCTGTTACATGCTGTGATGTGTTGTTACATGTTGTGACATGCTGCTACATGCTGTGGTGTGTTGTTACATGTTGTGACATGCTGCTAAATGCTGTGATGCGTTGTTACATGTTGTGACATGCTGCTAAATGCTGTGATGTATTGTTACATGTTGTGACATGCTGCTAAATGCTGTGCTGTGTTGTTACATGTTGTGACATGCTGCTACATGCTGTGCTGTGTTGTTTCATGTTGTGACATGCTCTACATGCTGTGCTGTGTTGTTACATGTTGTGACATGCTGTTACATGCTATGTTGTGTTATTGTATGTTGTGACATGCTGTTACATGCTGTACTGTGTTGTCACATGTTGTAACATGCTGTTACATGTTGTGATGTGTTGTTACATGTTGTAACATGCTGCTACATGCTGTGATGTGTTGTTACATGTTGTAACATGCTGTTACATGCTGTGATGTGTTGGTTTCTGTTCTGATGGGTTATGAAACTGAATCCAGTCTATGACAGTGAAGTTTGAAGGTTGTGGGAGACAAATAGTTCAGTTAGGGACACAATCGTTTTCTAATGCTTCAATTTGAGTCGTAGTGTTCAGTAGTTCAGGTTCGGGTGCCAATTAGGGCAGGTTTCTGTACCTACTTGAAACTTAAACCCTCTCTTCATAGATGTTCCATTAATTATTTTTGAACCCGAATCTGCGCTCAGCGCAAGTAGAGTATGAGTTGCAAGCGACTGATAGAGATCTTAATATTATAACATCAGATCTTAGTCACCATATCGAACCCGGTGGAAGTCTAGTAGCTACTTGAAACTATCGTCAGTCATGAAAATATCCGGTCAAATGACACGATTTTAGATCTTCTGTGAACAAGGCACGAAAAGGAAAAGAATCGGCGACAGGCCACATCAGGCCTACACTGCAGCGCCGAGATCAATATGTTATACAAATGCAATTAACGTCCTTCTGGTAAACTCTGAATCGTCTTGGAAAATTTTTATTATGTGTTGATTTTCAATTTGCTTATTCTTTTTTTTATCAATTCTTCCTTACAATTATTGTATGAAGCATATTTAAGTTTAAATATAATATTTTGATTTAAAATATCTCATGCATAATGACATATTAGATCATGCATTTGCTCGTGAGCTAGAAATATTATAGTTATGGTATCAACTGTTATCATTTTTTGTCAAGATTCATAGAAAATTTGCATCTCATATTTTGATAAACTAAAGATGAATCTTCCGTACAAAAAAATACTTTTTTTCTGAAAGTGGAGCAAATTCTACCGAACTTTGAGTGAGTAACTTTCATTCTATACCCGAGTGTCTGAATTAAACTTGACATGAGAAAAACCATAGGTCAACTTTTACTTCCTAATAAAGTTTCCAGCATCACTTGATTCGTACAGAATGAAATAACCCTTAATTTTCTTTAGGTAAGTCGGGTTTGGTCGGTTGAGTTTTGGAAAAGATATGGAAGACAATCTCGTTTGAAAGTTTAATAGTAATTTGAAAATAATGTAATACATGGTGAAAATCCAGACATTCAAAATCTAAATAAAATGGCTTCAATCACTAACATGTAATAACAACGAACTTTAAAACTGCTAAATTGAATTATAAAAAGTGAGTTTTTTTAATATTTAATCATTACAGCCGGTTCGAAACAATCAGGCGCATTGTTAAATTGCAATGCGCTATGAAAACTGTTTACTTTGAATTCTGAAGTTCATGAAAATATTTCCAGCTATCAGAAATGCCCTATTTCTTTCAACATCATGCTTGGAAAATAGCAAACGTACCGTGACAGTCAAATTATAGCTTATACACGGGGATAATATTAGCTTAGAGTATTCGCTGCGAGTATATATATAGTATATATTCACACTTCATATATTGTTCTAATTTATTCTTCAGTTGCAAGTAGCTAGGGACGCTTATACACTTTAGCTGGCGCTTATTCGCTACCAGCTTTCACACTCCCAATTTTGCAGGCTGAAAGCCGATAAAGGAGGAAAGTATTTAGTAAACATTCCTAATGTGGAAGTGAGTTGTTGAAGCCGTCGAGTGACTAGTGCTGGTGGAACAAGGAACGTGACGGTAATGACGCGTTTGAGGAGGCGTTTAATGAAACAGCTTGTAGCTCAGTTGCAACTCTTGCTGAGGGGGTGAAAAACTTTGTTGATCAGCGTAGAATGTAGGTGAGAGACCTAATAAGGCATGTTTAAATTTAAAAACACTACTTTCCCAATTAGTTTTTGGTTTTAATATTCATTGTGACGTACATTCTACTGTAGATCGTACTTTTGGAATATCTATAAGAATTGTCAGGATGTCTCTGTCGTCTGTATCATCAACTGTCCGGATGAACTGTCCTCCCTTTAGTTACCAACCAGACTCCAGTTACCAACCATAATCAAGTTATCATCACAGAATTTCATCAGGATATCAATTGATGATACAGCACCATACTCAACGTCGTGTATCATCCATGATCCCAAACAACGCGAGTAGAAATATATGTATAGGCTGCTTGCCTAACCACACACTCAGAGTAATGAGCGAGACTTTGTCCAGATAATGATGTAATTTTTGTCCTCTTGTAGGTCATTCTGACAAAGAAGCGTTTCCCGAAAGAGAAACAAAACCTTAGCCCGAAATTGTGAACAAAGTTTTTCTTTATTTGGACAAAACAACTCATCCACTTTTTCTGAGTGCATTGGAAACGTTTTACGTGTATTTTTTGACGCACATGGAAAAAAATTATTATAATAATAATTATTATTAAACTGTTGTTTGAGATGTATGTTTTGACGTGCATATAGATAGAAGTTTCTATAATTTTTGTCGACAATTCGAGAGTTTTTTTGATTGAATTATTCCCTTTGTTTATTTTTCAGGATAAAGTTCGCGATCCAACATGGCGTCCGTTTGTTTACGTTTTAAAGCAGAGCTGCTAACACAAGGATAGAACAGCAGTAAGTGGTATAGGTTGGAACAATGTGTGAAATTTTTAGAGCTGCGAAGCAATCTGTTTATTAATCTCACAATCGTAAATAGTAGTCAGCGCTAAACTTACACCTCCCACTTGGCAAAAGCCCCTCATGTAAACCTTGATCCGCCATTCCGTCATTCAGTGCCGCGTATGCCGCGTGTGAGTGAGGTTGTGTGTGCTGCCGCTACGCTGAAATCATGTGCCGTGTGATTCCCGCCATGCATCTAGCACCCGACGAGGCCGCGTTAGATATGATAAATAGATACCTTTATCTCAATTGACAGCTGGAGCTACCTTACATCAATACTATATCAAATTACAAGATATTTAAAGAGCCTCCTTCCTGTGATCTAAGAAATGAGGTCCCCCGAGAAATGAAAATCTCCGACGAAATCGTCGTGGCGAGACAGCTTCATTATTACGGGTTGTGGTCACACGTTATGTCACGTTATTAAACACTGTGTTGTATCGGAACGTAAGGATCTCTCATTATGTTACGTAATGTTGACAAGTTATTATTGTTTTTATAACGCTCTAATTATGATTGTGTTCCATTTATTCTGAATGTAATGTTGTGTTGCGTAAATGTTTAGTCGTGGCTTTTGGTTTGCACTAGGACTAGAGTAACAGGGCCAGCTGCACCGCCAGCACCGGCACCTGTGCTATCATTGCATTAGCGTTGCAATTGTCCTACAGATAACGCGAGGTCAAGGCCGCTATAACGCACAACAGGCGCCTGTTCTTATNCCTACCTCCGACCCCAATCCAAACGCGGTCCTGGAAGTCGCCAAACAAGAACAGAAAATGCATTTAAATAAAACTCAATAAAACCTCATAAGATCAAAGGCCATCTCTGCCACACTACAAATCATGGCCTCATTATCGGCGGCCAGCCATCCTCCGCCCTCGATTGCTCACAAGTTGACCCCACGAGACTTCTGAGTGTGACCCTCGGTCCGCCGCGGGGCAACGGGTACATCGATTGATGCTGTTGCTGTCACTGTTGTCGCTGTTGTTGCCGTTGTTGTTGTCACTGTTGCTGTTGTTGCTGGGGTTTTCAAGGTCACAGCTGGAAGCCGCAGTGAGGGGTGGGGGTTGGGGGAGGCCAGAGAGGGGCTGGATATTATTTGGTGAAAAATAGGAAATGAGGGAAAAATAGAGGGTAGAGCGAGGCCAGGATTAGACTGAGGGTAGGAGGTTAAAATGAGGGTAGGATTATTGAAGAGAGGTATTGGATGAGTATAGTAGGGTATGATGTTTAAAGAAGGGTACCTACATGTAGAGAGTAGGATGATTTAAGAAGGGTATAGGAAGAGAGTAGGATGAGGGTCGTTCCGTCGATGTCTCGGTATAAATAGACGCTCCCCTCGTGCTGCTGACGCGAAAATAATGAAGATGGCGGCGTGAGGCGTTCAATGAGGCGGAGGTGAGGCGGCGTGAGGCGTTCAATGAGGCAGAGGTGAGGCGGCGTGGAGGCGGCGTGAGGCGTTCAATGAGGCAGAGGTGAGGCGGCGTGAGGCGTTCAATGAGGAAGAGGTGAATATAAATTGCAGGTGTTGAGTGTATTGTTTGAGAGTGTAGTGTGTAATGGCCACGTCACACTCAGACCTACGTTAGCATGACACGCATACGGCACACAACTTATTCACATTGCCTTGACATTATTTATCTTATAATTTTTTCATTTTTATTAAAGTTAACAAAAATTATTTCCAGCTTAAGTTATCCTCAAAATATTAGCCCGGAGTTTTTTTAGATATTTAAGTTTATAAGAAAGTCTTATATTAGAAGCGGTTGTCTGCAAACCAACTTAACGGGGTTATTTACACACAAATTAATGTCCGGTAATGGCGGTTCTTTTTCCTTAATTTTTGCAATTTAATCTGGCGGCAGAAAAATTGTTTTGAATTTCCCTTATGTTGCGTAAAGGTTATTTTCCGGTTTTCTTTACGAAACAAAGTTATTCAATTGAAAATGTAATAATAAATAAAAAAATTAATTAAAAATCTATGATCGGTAATTAGAATAAATACCGTACGTATACGCATCTATCACTACATAATTTCTTATATGTATGTTTAATAATCCATCGATACTGTTATTTCCATCTTGTTTATTTAATTGTCGTAATCTTATCTTATCTAATAATCCTAATTTCCCTTCTTGTCCACAGAATAATCAGTATTAATCATGTCTCGGTGGTGATTAATCAAGATGATGATCGAGGTGATAATATAACGATTGTTTTAGTGAAAACTCTGTACTGAATTTATCGCGTAAACTATATTAATTTGTATCATTTTTATCTAAATTATAGATCGCTTACAATCCAGAAAAAATTCAATTAATGGAATACTTTCTAAGGATTCTTGGAAGGATACTTGACAGCTGCTCCCAATACCGTCTGATGTGTGATATGTATCTTGATTGGTAATAAGTGATACACCTTGAGTCTGTAAGTGTGGCACAAGTGTCTAATTATGGCCAAAGTGTCCAAATAAAATAGGCACTTTAATACTTGTAGTTTATGGCCAGTGTTGACACTTATGTATATTGGTAAATAGCGTCCCTAAGTCATAGTTTAATAAATAATTCGTGCCTTGTTGTAACCCTGAGTATTATGAGAAAGGGTCCTGAGTAAGCTAGATGTGTTAATAAAAAGTTTTACAGTCTTCTAGGGAAGTGTCCCGCCCAGAAAAGTGTCCCGCCAAACAAAGTATTTCGCCCAGGAGAGTGTTCTGCTCCGGAAAGTGTCTCTTCAGGAAAGGGTTTAGCAGGAAAATTGCCTCGCTCAAAAAAGCTTTGGTTCTGGAAAGTGTCCTGCGAAGGAAAGTGTGCCGTGAAATAAAGTGTCTTGCCAGGAAAGTGTCCCGTCCAGAAAAGTGTCCCGTTCCGTAAAGTATTCGGTTAAGGAAAGTGTCGTGTGAAGGAAAGTGTCCTGCCAGAAAAGTTTTATTTGATATCTGTGTGTACACTGTAATTATTACAGCCAAGTTCTGCATAAAATATGTAAAATTAAATTATTAGAGTGAATTATATAGTTTCACTTAGTGATTCATTATACTTTAAGTCTAGTTCTATCAGTCCAGTCTATAAGTCCAGTTCTAGTGTTGCATCTGAGTGCTATTGCAGTGCTAGTTTAGTTAAATCACAATGCTAGTACAGTGCAGGTTTAGTTGTATTACACACTGTAGTGCACTTAGTTGAATTGCAGTGCTAATAAAGAGCAAGTGCAGTTGAATTACACACTGTAGTGCTCTTAATTGAATTACAGTGAGTGCTAGTACAGTGCAAGTGCAGTTGAATGACACACTATTGCACTTAATTCAATTGCAGTGCAAGTTCAAGTTGCAGAAATTCACGGCAGTGGCGATGCTGAAGCCTCACTAGAACGGAAGCTGAAGCGCTGCCGCTGAACTGAAGCGCGGATTCCTTACTCCCCTCCTTGCTATTTATCCCCCTCGCCATGTTGTCGTACGCAATCCCCCCCTCGGGGGACAAACCTAACCCCTTCCGCCCCCCTGATGATGAAGGGGATGGGTTGGATCTACCTACGCGGGATGAGCGACGTGCAACAACTGCGGCGTGTGAAATCAACCCACGGTTGAATTATGAAACTTACGATCCTGATTTCCAACACGAAACTGGGGAAACACGAAACGAACGTCATGAAACCTCCCACGAAACAGCCTACGAAACAGCCCACGAAATCGCCCTCGAAACAGCCCACGGAACTGACGAAACTGAAACTCAAGGGCAAAGAACATCTAGAGGTGGTAACGGTGCTAATAATTCAACCGTAACTAACGTTCCTGGTACACTAGTTACACCTAGTGACACTGATGTACCGGTAACTAGTGAAGTAACTTGTGGTGCAAGCCATTTAGATGTAACTGGTGTAACTAGTAGTTCAAGTGTTGCTAGTGTCATAAGCGTAAAGAATGTAATAAGTGTAACACGTGTTGTAGGTGTAACAGATGTAAATAGTGCAGGTGTAAGGAACGTTGAAGGTGTAACAAATATAACAGACAGAGTTACAAGCGAGGAGAATAACGAGTGTGATGAGGAAGGCAGTGTGGTGAGTGACGTCCTCATCACTCCTGACGCTTCTAAACTCACCAAATCCAGCCTCAAGAGGTGAGTAAAAGCCAAGATTCTTTATTATTAAATTATTATATTCGCGCTTGATTAAAACATTAATAGTTTCTCTATCTATAGGCCAGGCTTCTTTATCTATTATCAGAACACAGACGGTAATAAAATTGTGATATTTTGTATATATTCAAGTCAGTCTTACTTTTTCTTCTCCCCTCATTAAAAAGATGCCAATTAAATCATACTATCTAACACATGCAAGTCGCGTTACTTAGCGAGTATGCGTATTGCGTCATTTGCGCTATTTGTAACAAAAAAAATTCTAAATCTGGCGTACAAGTGCCCTCTTGGCGTACGCGTTATATGATACTGATGTCGTATAAGCGTAACCAAAGTGCGTTGTTATACAAGTGCTCCTTAGACGGATAAGTGTAAGGGGAGTGTGTAAGAGCCCGCGTGTGAGCGTTACGAATGTGTGCGAGTGACGGCGTATTGGTGGCGTATGGCGGACGCTATCGAAGTTTTTTCGATGTGGCATCGATGGCGCGGCCTACCCGTACTGCTGCACTGTTCTGCAGACTGCACCCGTACTGCTGCACTGTTCTGCAGACTGCACCCGTACTGCTGCACTGTTCTGCAGACTGCACTCCTAATTTTTCGTGCTTTGTTCTCATTCTCCTTCATTTTTCGTTCTATTTTTACTTGCTTTCCCTTTATTTTTTTCCGCTCCGTTGATTGCTTTCGCCTCTATTTTGTTGGTCTCGCTTTCCCCTCATTTCTCCCCTCGCTCCCCCTCACCCATTAGAGGGGCGTGACTTCACGGCCAAGCATTGCTTGTTGACAATGACAATTACGTTCATATTTTCACCTTTAATTTCATGAATGATTGCAGCGGATGTGGTCCAGTTTATTCCTTTTATTTACAGAGTATGAAAAACATTAATGGTTTGACATGGTGTAGCGGCAGGGCTATGAGTCAGTGCCGCTGCGGCTGTCGGCGAGTGAGGGTGTGTGTAACGCGCGCTGCAGCTGTGTCGTCGTCGTCCCGGAACCATGTTGTGAACCTGAATTCCGTGGCTGGTTACGTTTTGTAAAATGTATTTTTGATGGATAAAAAATGTATTTTAGTGTCGATGAAGTATTATGATTGTAATACACTTCTAGTAGTTTTTTTTTTAAGTATTTTCGTTAGTTTACATGATGAGCCATTTCTGTCGTGACGAATTCGCTTCTGTTTCCCAGACTGGAAAAAGAGAGCGGCGATCTTACGTAGCTTCGCAATCCCGTGAACAAATTCATAATTTTTTTTCTTGTGTACAATATACGATGCCCTATTAAAATATTATCATATTCATTTATAATATAGTCATATTTATTATTATCATATTATGTCAAACACTATTAATTTCGTTTTATTATTTTTACTTCTCAATTATTCTTGAAAACTTTTTAAATTTGATGCTTTTTGCCGTCGCTGTTACGTAGATTTTCGGGCAAAAAATCGGGTACATAAATTTTCAGTTTTGAGCGTTCTTAGTTTAGATGGCCAAAATGCTGACAATTCTAACAATGATAACTTAATTTTACGGTCAACAATTAAGAATTAGAGAAAACTTTACGAAAAGTTGGAGGATGATTGTCCCAGGGAATCTTTGTAGAAATGAGTGATAAAGACCATTATAAGTGACCATTAGAGGGCGGCCATTATTCGGCGACCATTAGGAACGGCCATTATAAGGCGACCATTAAGGGTGACCATTATAGGATCGTTCCCTATTTTTGTCGCCTGTTATCTCCATTTGCCGCAGTTGCCAGTTAATTACCTACTGACTGTACCCACTATCATGGAATTATTAAAGCCACTGCGCAATGCGCTGGTGTAAATACACTTTTATTTCTCGTGTTTGGTGAAGTTTATATGCAGTAGTTATTGGTTAATTGCCTAATTAGGAAACGACTACACTCACATCTTTAAATTAATACAGCTTGGAAATATTGTAATTGCAAAGATTATGGAATTAGTTGAGCAGAAAACTTTATTTGTGATAGCTGTGAGCTGACTGCAGAGACGCTAGGTGAGCTGACTGCATAGACGCTAGGTGAGCTGACTGCAGAGACGCTAGGTTAGCTGACTGCAGAGACGCTAGGTGAGCTGATTGCATAGACGCTAGGTTAGCTGACTGCAGAGACGCTAGGTGAGCTGACTGCAGAGACGCTAGGTGAGCTGACTGCAGAGACGCTAGGTGAGCTGACTGCAGAGACGCTAGGTGAGCTGACTGCAGAGACGCTAGGTGAGCTGNGCAGTTAATGGTGCTGGTGGCAGTTAATGGTGCTGGTGGCAGTTAATGGTGCTGGTGGCAGTTAATGGTGCTGGTGGCAGTTAATGGTGCTGGTGGCAGTTAATGGTGCTGGTGGCAGTTAATGGTGCTGGTGGCAGTTAATGGTGCTGGTGGCAGTTAATGGTGCTGGTGGCAGTTAATGGTGCTGGTGGCAGTTAATGGTGCTGGTGGCAGTTAATGGTGCTGGTGGCAGTTAATGGTGCTGGTGGCAGTTAATGGTGCTGGTGGCAGTTAATGGTGCTGGTGGCAGTTAATGGTGCTGGTGGCAGTTAATGGTGCTGGTGGCAGTTAATGGTGCTGGTGGCAGTTAATGGTGCTGGTGGCAGTTAATGGTGCTGGTGGCAGTTAATGGTGCTGGTGGCAGTTAATGGTGCTGGTGGCAGTTAATGGTGCTGGTGGCAGTTAATGGTGCTGGTGGCAGTTAATGGTGCTGGTGGCAGTTAATGGTGCTGGTGGCAGTTAATGGTGCTGGTGGCAGTTAATGGTGCTGGTGGCAGTTAATGGTGCTGGTGGCAGTTAATGGTGCTGGTGGCAGTTAATGGTGCTGGTGGCAGTTAATGGTGCTGGTGGCAGTTAATGGTGCTGGTGGCAGTTAATGGTGCTGGTGGCAGTTAATGGTGCTGGTGGCAGTTAATGGTGCTGGTGGCAGTTAATGGTGCTGGTGGCAGTTAATGGTGCTGGTGGCAGTTAATGGTGCTGGTGGCAGTTAATGTTGCTGGTGGCAGTTAATGGTGCTGGTGGCAGTTAATGGTGTTGGTGGCAGTGGTGCTTACTTCACCATTAATTATTAAAGGTAACTAGAAAAATTTCATCGAAAGCGTCGTTAGGAGATAAAAAATTCTAGTGTTTCCGTCGTGTTCTAGAAACCTAGATATACTCACAGTTCTCTAGGCCATGTAGCTTTCTATGTGTACTGTAGTAAAGTAAACTGTAATCAATTGCACTGCAAGGGTAACTGTTACCTACCGTGAATGTATCGTGATATGAATAATGAATAATTTAATTGTAGTTTAGAATTCGATTGTTCTTGCATCGTTCGGTGTGAAGTGACCACGCAGCACACACATTAAATACGCTACATACAAACACACACGCGCAGACATGCGTCGTGCAGCGCATGAAACAGAGCGTGAAACAGCGGCGCTGCGTCATCATCCGTCCCGTTGGAAAGCCGTTCAGAGCGTGGAGCATTCATGACGCATGACGCATGCTCGGCATGCATTACGCATGCCCTGATACTCGCAGTGCCCGACACACAGCATTCTCTGGGAGCAGTCAGTCGAAACGTGCAGACACTGCCATGCACTGCACTGCAGGGCTATGCACTGCACCTCTCTGCACTGCACTGAACCTCTCTGCATTGCACGGAACTGCTGGGCACTGCAAAGCACGACACTGCACTCCACTTTACAACACTGCAATGCACTGTACGAAACTTAAATACACGCCACTGCAATGCACGGCACTGCAAGGCACAGCACTGCACTGTGCAATGCACGGCATGGCACTGCAATGTACGGCACTGCCCTGCGCGGTTTTGCACGGCACTGCGCGGAATTGCACGGCACTGTCAAACTCGAGATTTCCTGGTCCCAGGCCCGCTATCGTTGTCCTCCGTCCCCATGCAGGCCGTCGATAGGCCCCGCCACCGAAGCTCGGAGGTAACGTTGAACGTGACCACCGTGCAACTGCCGTCATTTGAGCCAGCTGATGCCCTTAGTTAGGGCAGCTGATGCCCTCAGTTAGCCAACTGATGTAAAATACTGTTGCTTTCTACTGCCGAGGAGAGAGGGGCATGAATGAATTTTCCGGGATGTTGCTCAAAAACGCATCCAGTCGTCTCTTGAATGTCTCAAGAGAGAACTCCCCTCGTCTCAGCTACTTTGGCAAAACAATTAACAGCCTCGATCCCGCTGCGAGAAGAAATCCCTACCGCAGTAACTCTGGCCGCGGCGCTGTTGTTCAATGTGGTATCCGGCAAACTCTCCCTCTCCTTCTATCCTGAAAAGTCGCTATCCAGTAAAGTCCTGTTCGTAAAGTCCCTCATCCCGCTGATCGTGGAAGTGAAAGTCCGCTGCACTGCCTCCAGTTTCTGCACCAGGCCCGCCTTGAGCGAAGTCCAAAGCTGGCAGCAGTACTTCAGAATTGGGAGTGCGAGGACTCTAAAAAGGGTAATCATTGCTGCCGATTTTACTGTTCCAAATATTAGCACAATCCACCCAACTATTTCCTCGATGTGGTCATCAAACGTAGCTTTGGTACCCATTAAAACTGCGAGATCACGAACAAGTTGCTTCTCCATAATTTCTGTGCCATCCTATGCCTAGTAGCATGCAGCATCCCAACCTCCATACCAATTGTGTATTTCATTACTTCAAACTTGGTGCCGTTGAATTGCATAGCATTCACTAGGGCCTTATCGTAGATTGTCGACAAGTCATCCTGTAACCTCTCGCTGATGACGTCATCTGTGATCCTCATCAGCAATTTTGTATCGTCTGCATATGACGATGTAGAAGCTTGGGTGAATTCCTCAGCTTGCTAAAGCTAGAGAACCTCATGGTCAACTTTGTCAAATGCTTTAGCAAAGTCTAGGTATATCACGTCCACGCCAGCTCCCTCCTCCAGCTGGGCCACCAGACGGTGATGGTGCTCCAGTAACTGTCACACATAGGAACGATTTTTCCGAAAACAATGTTAACCGTTATTGTTCAGTTCCGTTACTTCTATAAACTGGATAAGCCCCTGGCCAAGCCCCGTAGTATCCTGTGTTGATTTTCAATTCCAATTGTCGCATACACTTCTACAAACGTGCACATGTAGCGTTGCCAGACGTGCGCATGTAACGTTGCCAGACGTGCACATGGAGCGTTGCCAGACGTGCGCATGTAGCGTTGCCAGACGCGCGCATGTAGCGTTGCCAGACGTGCGCATGTAGCGTTGCCAGACGTGCGCATGTAGCGTTGCCAGACGTGCGCATGTAACGTTGCCAGACGTGCGCATGTAGCGTTGCCAGACTTGCGCATGTAGCGTTGCCATACGTGCGCTAATAAATTGTTCCCTTAATTTTTCCCCCGTTTCTTCCCCCTGCTCTTGTTCCCCCTTTTCTTCTCACTGTTCTTGTTCCTTTAATTGTTTCCCTGCTCTTGTTCCCCCGTTTCTTCCCGCTGTTCTTGTTGCCTTAATTGTTTCCCCTGTTCTTGTTGCCTTAATTGTTTCCCCTGTTCTTGTTGCCTTGATAGGCTTCATAGTTCCCCCATTCTCTTTTTCCCCCGTTTCTTCCCCCTGCTCTTGTTCCTGTCTCTTATACACATCTAGATGTGTATAAGAGACAGGCTCTATACACGGATGTGTAGCAGCTCTATACACGGATGTGTAGCAGCTCTATACACGGATGTGTAGCAGCTCTATACACGGATGTGTAGCAGCTCTATACACGGATGTGTAGCAGCTCTATACACGGATGTGTAGCAGCTCTATACACGGATGTGTAGCAGCTCTATACACGGATGTGTAGCAGCTCTATACACGGATGTGTAGCAGCTCTATACACGGATGTGTAGCAGCTCTATACACGGATGTGTAGCAGCTCTATACACGGATGTGTAGCAGCTCTATACACGGATGTGTAGCAGCTCTATACACGGATGTGTAGCAGCTCTATACACGGATGTGTAGCAGCTCTATACACGGATGTGTAGCAGCTCTATACACGGATGTGTAGCAGCTCTATACACGGATGTGTAGCAGCTCTATACACGGATGTGTAGCAGCTCTATACACGGATGTGTAGCAGCTCTATACACGGATGTGTAGCAGCTCTATACACGGATGTGTAGCAGCTCTATACACGGATGTGTAGCAGCTCTATACACGGATGTGTAGCAGCTCTATACACGGATGTGTAGCAGCTCTATNCGGTACAACAGCTGTCTCTTATACACATCTAGATGTGTATAAGAGACGTGGAGACGAGACATAGTTTTATAATTTGCTTAACTTGCGTGGCAATGATTTATATAAAGAACTATGTCACAACTAGTCAAAAAATAATATGCAATATATGACACACGAGATATGCTAGCCAGGATATACAAGACACAAGAAATACTGTGCAATAAATGCTTGACACGATTTATTAAAAAATAAATATTATATTAGAAATAATAGAACAGAAGTAATGATCAAAAATATCTATGCAGCAAATACTAGACTATAGATACCGTGCAAAAAGTTCTGTAAAAAGGACCATGCAATTATAATATCAGATTTCCTTGTTGCATACATTTGATTTTATCCTTTGTAAATTATTCGTATTAAATCATTCGTTTTAATAATCTGTCTTTAATTGCCCTTATTTTGTATCTTATTTCTTTACTAATCTTCTTTGAAAATCTTGGGCAGATAACCGGCCGCTCTCATTAGGCCACCGATAACGCGGCTATGATAGCCATTTTGTACATAATCGACTTAATAAAATAATTCAATCAAGTTAATTTACTCAATATAATTAATTAGTGACTAATACTGGCTGTGACTCATCATAAATATTTCGTGTTTAACAAGCATCTTATCACTTTTCCTTGTATCGTAATTTTTGCGTGAATTTTGCTAAAGATGAAACCTTTTTGTGATTTTGTGCACTTGTGAAATTTGAAAATAAAAACTGTTGGAAGAAAATTAGAAAAATATTCTCTGATTTTGTTTTGGGATTGGAAATGTGGNACTGATGCCCTGTAATGCCCACTGATGCCCAATAAGGCCATCTGATGCCCTCTGAGGCCCTCTAGTTGATGCCCAATGAGGCCCTCTGGTGCCCACTGATGCCCTGTAATGCCCACTGATGCCCTGCAATGCCCACTGATGCCCTGCAATGCCCACTGATGCCCACTGATGCCCTGTAATGCCCACTGATGCCCTGTAATGCCCACTGATGCCCAATGAGGTCCGCTGATGCCCGCTCATCAATTTAACATCAACCTGAAATTGCAAAATAAAGAAATGTTCGGAAGTTCACAAAAATTTCACGCAGTGCAAGAACGTTTGAAATTGAAGAACTTTCTGGTTGAAGAGTAATTAGGCTTTAACTTGTGATTACATATAGAACCTGAGTGCCTCATTCTGAACCTTATTTTAATAAATAACCTTGTATGTAATAACTTACATGTAAGTTATAAATAACCTGTCAGTATTAGGTACCGTGAAAATTCGCAATCAAAGGGTACAGTTTAGCTATAAATATATGGTTAATAATCCGCCCATAAGTATAGATATAAATAAATATATAACAAAAGTAATTGTGAAAACAACAGAACCTATTGGTGGTGATCCTAACTCGCGACTCACCAACTTGTTCATCTTGGCATCCAAGTCTACATAACACAACAAACTTCAACATTGATATATGTTCATGTATGCGGCAAATTTGTGTGCGGTCACTCCCTATTGTAACACTAAATGTCAATCAATTAACCCCGGTAAGAAATTATCCGGTAGTTTGACTACCTCTTCTCTTTGTAAAGCAATTTCATCTGAGGGAAAGAACGATGCTCCTAGACGCCCCCGGCGCCTGTTCTCCACCTCTTCTGTTATCGTCAAAAGTCGATAAATAATCCCTCTAATAAATTCCCTACTTTTTGAGATCATTTTTCTAAGCAAATCAACTTCAAACTAGGGATAAAGCGATGCCCCTAGACGCCCCTCGACGCCTGTTCCCCAGCAGGAGGTATTCGCCTCTCCCCACGCTGCTGGAGGACGAGCATCAACTTTGTGGTCAGAACCTCCGACTCCAGAAGCAGACAAAACTATACGACAGTCGCCAGGACCTGACCAGCATTAATAACGATCTGGTCCATCAACACGATCTTCGTGATACTTCTGCTGGAAGTGTGTCGCCCACCTCTCTACGTTGTTCGCCAGTAAAAGGCACTCCTTCTAATGCCAACCCTTCGACATTCCGGAACAGTCCTACACCTCCCAAATATAGTCCTCATTCCTTCAGAAACGGCTCCTCTACCCCCAGAAACAGCCCATCCACTTCAAATAACAGCCTTTCAATTTCCAGTTACAGCCATCCCACTTCCGGGAACAGCCTTCCTATTTTCAGTAACAGCTCTTACAATAATGGCCGTCCGAGTTACGATAAAGGCCGTTTAACTTCGAATAATGATCGTTTGGCTTCCGAAAACGGCTATCTGTTCTCTACAGACAAGCTCCCCACTCAGCCCAACAAATCACCTTTCAACTACCCTTCCACCTCTAAGAATGATTTTTTCGCCGCCAATGTTTTCAACAGCAGCAATTCTTCTAACGTGGATCGTCATGTTTCAATTTCATCCTACAAATCACCCGTCAAAAGTAGACTCGGCGCATGTAAAGAATCCAACGAGTCTATACCCACCAATACGTATCCCCGGCAGATCGGGTTCGTAACCACCGTTACGTGTCCCATTACGAATGGGTCCGAGCCGACCGCAGCGTCTTCTAGACAAAACGAGCCCGTTTCCACTGTTACGTATCCGAAGCAAAACGGGTCCGTATCTTCCGTTACGTATCCGAATAAAAACGGGTCCATATCCTCCGTTACGTATCCGGAGCAAAACGGGTCTGTATCTTCCGTTACGTATCCGAAGAAAAACGGGTCTGTATCTTCCGTTACGTATCCGAAGAAAAACGGGTCCGTATCTTCCGTTACGTATCCGAAGAAAAACGGGTCCGTATCAGCTGTTACGTATGCCAGTCTGCCCGAACACTCGTTCTCATCGGTTGAAAACACGATAAGAAATTTCAATATTGACCCAGGAAACCCAGTAAAAAATTATACAAAAAATGTAATGGACAATTTTAATGCCCCCACTAAATTTCCCCTTCAAATTTCAACCGAAAATACGAGCTTTGACTCAGCTGGAAATACAAGCCATTACACACTTGGAAGTGAGAGAAAAGATCCATCTCGAAACACGGGTGAAGACCCAGCTGACAATACGTGCAAGGTTTCGTCTGGAAATACGGGTAGACCCTCAATTGGGGTCACGGTCAGAAGTTCAAACAAAAATACGGCCACAATATCGTCCGGAAATACGAGCGGAGTCTTTTATGTAAATACTGGCAAATTTTCGTCAGAAAATACGGGTAAAGTCTCTGCAGGATTTACGATAAAATCGAACAATTTGAGCTCGAAATCATCTTTGGTCCACACACCTGACGCGATAGTGTCTCAAACCACTGCTCATCGTCTTCCCACACCCCACGGACCAACATCCCTCACTCCCCAGGAGGCTATACCCTCTGACCACCGACCCTCGCCCAGCAGACGAGCTTCAGGCGACCAAAGTAAAGGCAATTCATCGCCTGTAAGTCGTCCATGTATGAAACACCTCCCGGGTTTACCGCCATCACCGGTCCCCCGGTCCAGACGCAATAAGGGGGCGTTATACCGTGCAGTGACTGCTCCCCGAAGTGCCTTGAGGTACCAGAGTCTGGACGATGAGGAACCTAAAGGACCCAAAACTGCTGATCCCTCTGGCAAAGGACCAAAAACGGCTGATCCCCCTGGCAAAGGACCCAAAACTACTGATCCTCCTGACAAAGGACCAAAAACTGCTGATCCCCCTGACAAAAGACCCAAAACTGCTGATCCCCCTGACAAAAGACCCAAAACTGCTGATCCCCCTGACAAAGCACCCAAAACTGCTGATCTCTCAGATGAGGATCCTGATGCAAGATGTAGGATGAGGAACGGGATGGTTTTGTCCAAAATTACAGAGGAGGACAATTTGGCCGTGAAGAAGACATTGGAGGAAAATTTTTGCAAAAGAAATGCGATCGATTCTTCGTCGTCCTGGATGAATGAGGCGGATATTCCCCCACAACCCTCTCCCCCGTACACACCCACTCCCCAACGTTCCCCCTACCCTGGTATTCTTGTCAGCAGTTCGTCAGCCCGTCAAGGCGTCAAGAGACTGACAAGGTGAGTCAAGAGACTGACAAGATGAGTCAAGAGACTAACCTTGTCTCTTGGTTCTATAAAACTGAGAAAAACCACTGTGACAATTGTCCACAAATTAGTGACTCTTTCTCACCCACAGCACAAGCAGAGAGCGAACATAGCACTGATACCCCCATTTGCCGGGTCAAACTGGGTCAGGATGTGTGGGAAAAATTGCATCGCTATTTGGACAATGTTTCGCTCATTTTTCTGAGAGATATCCACAAGAGATATCCAAGTATGAATCCGCGAGTTCCAAGTATTTTGCATCGATTTTAATTTGCTCCAGCTTTCGAAATTATGCCACATTTTCTCCAGTTAGCGAAATTATGCCACATTTTCTCCATTATCGAAATTATGCCACATTTTCTCCCGTTATCAAAATTGTGCTGCGTTTTCTCCATTTATCGTTATGCCACATTTTCTCCAGTTATCGAAATTATGCCACATTTTCTCCAGTTATCGAAATTATGCCACATTTTCTCCATTATCGAAATTATGCCACATTTTCTCCAGTTATCGAAATTATGCCACATTTTCTCCGGTTATCGAAATTATGCCACATTTTCTCCCGTTATCGAAATTATGCCACATTTTCTCCCGTTATCAAAATTGTGCTACGTTTTTTCCATTTATCGTTATGCCACATTTTCTCCAGTTATCGAATTTATGCCACATTTTCTCCATTATCGAAATTATGCCACATTTTATCCAGTTATCGAAATTATGCCACATTTTCTCCGGTTTCAAAACATTACGACGTAATATTACGGCAAAAATATTACGACGAAACATTCGGGGAACATTCACGTGAACTCCACGCAAGTACACAAACAGTATGACAACCCTGACAATCTGACAACTCCGACTTTTTGACGACCCTGACCATCTGGCGACCCTGACCCTCTGGTGACCCTGAGCACTCCCAGCACAGCATTACACCACAATACGGTTCCACAGCACCACAGCACGGTACCAGCGAAGAAAAAAAAGAACAATAATAAAATTCATGAAAAACGTCTAACGCCATCATACGTTTTACGAAAATTCATGCAAAATCCTACGATGGAGTCACGAGGTTGTAGAATACGGCAAAATATTACGACAAACATTCGGGGAACATTCACGTGAACCCCACCTATGTACACGAACAGTATGACGACCCTGACCATCTGACAACTCCGACCCTCTGGCGACCCTGAGCACTCCCAGCACAGCATTACACCACAATACGGTTCCACAGCACCACAGCACGGTACCACAGCACCTCAGCACGGTACCACAGTACCACAGCACGGTACCACAGTACCACAGCACGGTACCACAGCACCACAGCACGGTACCACAGCACCACAGCACGGTACAACAGCACCACAGCGCGGTACCACAGCACCACAGCACGGTACCACAACACCACAGCACAGTACCACAGCACGGCAGGTCGGGGTCGTCGCGGCCGGCAATATTGATCGCACTGCGCCACAGCGACCGTGTGGGGAACCCCCCCACCCCCACGTGTGGGGAACACCCCCTTCCCCCACGTGTGGGGAGACCACGTGAGGGGAGTCGTCCTCTCCCCACGTGAGGGGAGACGTCCTCTCCCCACGTGGGGGGAGGCTGTGCTGTGGCTAATCAGTGACTGTCTTTTATTTTCCTATCAATGACTCAGTTATTAAAGACATAGAATGTTATGTTATTATGACCATGTAGCTTATATATCACTTAATGTCGTAAATAACTCTATGAGTAATAAACGACATGAGGTATTAAAATAATATGAGTAATAATTAATATTAAATAATATTTATTACTCAATATGAGTAATAAACGACATGAAGTATTAAAATAATATGAGTACCGGTAATAATTTGTAGTCAATAATATTTATTACTCAATATGAGTAATAAAAAGACATAAGTGATATGAATAATAAACGACATATGTGAAATAAAAAAAATAAATTTTATTGAAAATATGGCTCGTAATTAATATATTTTATCAGCCCACACTCAAAAAACGAATGTGTCATTTTCACATTGCCTAAATTGTGACACACTCACTCACCGACAGCACGAGAAGTGACGTGACGAATCACGGATACGCCCTTTTTACTGGACCAAACTGTGTCAGGATGACCCACGCAAGGCAAAGCGTGCATCGCTATTAGGACATTTTGACTCATTTCTATGAGTGACAGCGCAGTTATAACAATAACCTAGTCTATAACAATAAAGGTTATGTCAACGAAATTTAAATAAAATCAAGTAATTTCCTAGCCACAATATCCAGCTCTAATTACGTCAATAATGGTATTAATTAATGCTGTTTTGATATGTCCATAAAAATACGGGCAAATACTTCAATAGGAGTATTGACCTCTTATTAATGACGTAACAAATTTGTATTGGCGTGAGGGTCGTGGGCGTGAGGGTCGTGGGGTGAGGGTCGTGGAGTATGATATAGTGAGGGTAAAGGTATGATAAAGTGAGGGTAAAGGTATGATAAAGTGAGGGTAAAGGTATGATATAGTGAGGGTATAATGAGGTAGTTACTGAGTGTTCAAGCATTCTCGGGGTTGCTGTGGCCTGGCTTCGAAAAACTAGATTCTTCTTAAAAATTATTCCCTCTATTAACCTCGCCGTTCATAATAAATTATTTTATGATACATTTTTAATTTGTTCTGATATTATCATTGTCAGGCGTAACTGCAGTCTGGAATATATAAAAAAGATTAAAGAAAGTCTAAGAAAGTTGCGGTAACTTGTGCTTATTTGTCATCATACTTACGACTTATGACTGGAGATATGCGACCCACGGCTAAAGACTTTCATAAGACTAACGACTGGTGTTGAATTTTGGACTGCAATGCAGGATTTACCCGATCTTCGTTCGCAATCCCGGTGTCTTTGCAACGAATTGTATTTTTGCTTGATCTGACTATATAAAATTTAGTATAATATAATTAGTCAGTCGTCAAGGATATCAAACTGATTTTCACTAATTATTTCCTTTCATTCACTCCTATTTTCTCAAGAACCCCGAAAGCTTACCATTTTTATAGCATCATTTAGTATCGTTTTTACCATCATTACAGTCGTTTTAAATTTGTTCTGAATTCCAAGATGAGCTCCTTTCTCTTTATAGAATATTGTCTAGGTGAACCTATTCGAGACAAAGTTTGGAGTTCACAAAGAAGTCATTGTTTGACTACTTACACTCGATCATGTAACATTAAAAATGAAAACTGATCAAATCTCACGTCGTCGACTTATTCAAGCTTTCGTTTACGGATACCCGATACAGTAATCACACTATATTCTATTCCTGCCTAACTGCTTGGTAACGAACGTTACCGTCACTAGACTGATGGTTACTACTTACTAGCGACTAGCTAGTATACATTTGAGACTTGCATCAGAGTAATGTTATTTTTATGTAGTAAATCTGGGCACAAATATCATGCCGATGAAGTGAAGCTACTTGTATCATAGTAATACTATTATTATTATTATTTGTAAATCTGGGCACAAAAATCATGCAGATGAAGCTCGTGTGGAAGAAAACCTTTTAAATTAATGATCAAGACTTTTAATGTTCGGTAAAGTCTTCTTGTGCCAGCCTCAGATGAAGATGTATTACCTTGTCATGCATTACAAATTTTTTGTCTAAATATTTTAGTTTCCCCAAAAATTTCCGTTTTCTATGTGCGCCACTCAAATTCTTGTTTTCTGTTATGTGACGGGGTTTCTCTCTTATTTTGAAACGAGATTAACTTTAATATGTTGTTATTCGTACAACTACAATAACGTGCTCCAGTCCAGTGCTTGTAGTTTGTCTATTATATTTTCTACATCAGATTACTTGTTTATCTTTAACTGTTATTTGCATTGCCATACGTTCGCATTTGAAAATATCATTGAATAAACCTGGTGTAAAATTTATTATTTACGCGTGGCGGCGTGGCGGCCTGAAGGTTGAATGCAATCGTGCGGTAACGACGCACGTTGGACGTTTTTGCAATATATAATATATAATTATAAATATTAAGTTATAATATTTTTTTCTTAATATATGTTATCTTAATTTCTAACATACAATTCACAACTTAATAGCAAAAATGCCAAGTAAATTAACCGTTATTTCCATTGAAAACGATTTAAATGAATATAATGAATTAACTTGGTACTTTCTTTGTATTTAAATTACTCGTTTATTTGTTATTAAAGAAGACAGATTAAAGAAGACGTTTATTTATTATTAAGGAAGACAGATGCGTTGATATTACTATAGAATATTATTAATGAATATTATTATATAATATCATTATGGAATGATGCTGGATGATGATATGAGTTCATCCCGCAATGCTTAGTATTGTTAGCGAGGTCGAAAGTTGAGTATTGTGTCGAAATTGTTTTTAAATTAGTTGCTATGTTATTTGGTTTATTCGATATGAACTTCTGCGGTCTGATTTACCTCGAAGGTCTGATTTGGTGCCAAGGGTCTGTTCTATAGTCGTAATGTGATTTAGCGCTAGGGTCTAGCTAAACAAATACAATACGAATTAATCAATAAAATATCCCGTCATGGTCTACTTCCACATTAATGCAGCCTCCCTGCCCAGGGTCTCGTTCGGGTCATCCAAAGGGTCTATGGTGGAGACGCTGGTATACGACTGCAGTGACGCTATCCCGGCAGACCCCAGCCCCGCCAGACCACCGGCACCCCCGCTGGTCATACGAGACCCCGCAGCCCTCAAGTTCGGGTCAGTCAAGGAACCTAGACCACCTAGAGTCCCAGACTATCTAGACTACATAGATCGACTAGACCACGTAGGGCTAAAATCTCGGCTAACATCTGGTCCACGATCGGCTAAAATCTGGACCACGTAGATTTTATAAACCTCCTAGACCACCGCCACTACTTATGAACATATTTCTGGTAAGAATTGCATTGCACTGCTTAATTGTTTCATTTCAGGTAGTAATAACATTGCAATTCTTTACTGCCCACACTCTAGGCAGGAATAACAAATTCGTAATCCAAAATATTATTTAACTTATTTAAGTCTTAGAACTCTTTCAATATTAAAATTCACGAGTTACCACGATACGAGCACGCAGGGTTAACGGGTGTGTGAATGCAGCACGTCGCACGACGCGGACGTCGCGTCTGCATGTACGGAATTTCGATGAAGTTTGTGTGGCAATTCATGTTTACGTAGGAATAATATAACTTATTACACATTCATTAACATGTATGGAACAATGAACTTCATTGTTGTTGACTGTAAAATTAACCTGCGTTAAGTTAAAATGGCTTAATTGGAATTTCGAATGAGATAAAACCTTATGATAAAGCGAAGGTTCTTCCCCCACGGGAGTGCATATAGACTGTCCCGCTCTAACATGGCGCCGCCAGTGTCTTCATGGCGCGCGTGAGGTGCGGTGCGTGACGTTTGTGTGCCTTCCGAAACGGTACACTTGTGCTTCCACGATTATTGTGTAGATTAAAACATAGTAAATACGGTGAGGTTTATTTAATATAATTTTAAAGCCTCATAAGTATGTTGATTTAAAGGCCAATTGTTTGTTCCTGCCGATGACGCGGCGTTTTGGGCTTGGCTTCTAGAGTCGCCGCGCGTGCAGCGGCTGCTTGCAAGCACCGCCTCTCCTTTATTTCTAGAGCAAACGTCCAGATTATACACGCGAGATAATTTCGTTCAAATTCTATGTTCCGTGATTTATTTCATAGAGAAAAGTCAGTAAACTTGCCTTATTCCTTGAAGATTTATTTCAAATTATATTTGCACTTATTTCTAAAGCAAACGTCTATGCAGTATAGACGTTTGCTATAGCGAGTATAGACTATACTCGCTATTGCATTAGTGATTTTTTAGTCTCACTACTCATCCCGGACGGCCGGACCGTCGGGTAAAGCAATAGAAAACGAGACAACTGCCAATAACAACTAGCAAAAGAAAGACTAAGTGAACCATGCACATTATGAAAAGGTGCACGATTCTTCTTTAGGTGCTTCCGTTTTTTTTAGGTTCTAATCACATCCTATAGTATAGGATGTGATAGTTTCCGTACTCTAGCGTGGCCGTGTTCTAGCGCCCGTACTCTAGCGTGGCCGTGCTCTAGCGCCCGTACTCTAGCGTGGCCGTGCTCTAGCGCCCGTACTCTAGCGTGGCCGTGCTCTAGCGCCCGTACTCTAGCGTGGCCGTGCTCTAGCGCCCGTACTCTAGCGTGGCCGTGCTCTAGCGCCCGTACTCTAGCGTGGCCGTGCTCTAGCGCCCGTACTCTAGCGTGNCAGGGATGTGTTGACAGGGATGTGTTGACAGGGATGTGTTGACAGGGATGTGTTGACAGGGATGTGTTGACAGAGGTGTGTTGACAGAGGTGTGTTGACAGGGATGTGTTGACAGGGATGTGTTGACAGGGGTGTGTTGACAGGGGTGTGTTGACAGGGGTGTGTTGACAGGGGTGTGTTGACATGGATGTGTTGACAGGGGTGTGTTGACAGGTTTAAGCGCCGTTGTTTACACCTGTGGGCTTTAAATAGCGCGACCAAACCGCTCCAACTGAGCTCCAGAGCTGCCATAGAGAACGCAACTCTGGTAGGAATAGCATTGTGAGTGGCAGGACGCGTGTGTCGGCATGGGCAGTAAAGGGTTACCTTACAGTTCTGGTAGGAATAGCATTGTGAATGGCAGGACGCGTGTGTCGGCATGGGCAGTAAAGGGTTAACTCACAGTTCTGGTAGGAATAGCATTGCTAGTATGAGGAAAAGAGGTAACTAAGTGACTGAGGGTAACGAAGGGGTGCAGTGTACATGTAACTAAGCGACTGAAGGTAACGAGAGGGACTGCTCGACGTAGTGGCTTAACTGCTGTCGGTGGTAGAATGAGGTGCTAATATCGATGCAGTGGTTCTGCAGTGACTTAATGGCTGGCTTGTGTCATGTATTCACAGTAGCGCAGTGGTGAACTCCACTGTATGCGCAGTGGTTAGCTCCACTGTATGCGCAGTGATGGCGGTACTGAGATGAGAAGAGCTAGTCGTAGGTTCGAGCCTTGGTAAGCTGAGTTTATTTGTCGGTGTCACTGGTTGGCGGCGCTTGGTTGCCTGAGGTAAGTGGTGCTGCCGGCGTGGCCTTGGGGGTGTGTCTCTAAACTAGCTCTGGGTACTTGCTATGTATGGTCTTATGTATGATGTCGGTTTTGTTTGTCGCTTATTATTTTATTTTGATTGTATTTAAAAAAATTTTCTTCTTCTACTGTATTGAAAACTCGTTAATATTGGTAGTGTTTTTCTGGCCTAGACGGTCACTATTGCGTGTTTTTGTTAAAGGTTCTTTAAAGGAATAAATCACAGCAAATGTACATAAAGGTCATGATGAAGCGCTTTTAAATATACAATTAAACTGGGGAAATCAAGGCACATCCTATGTTACAAAATCACTGTTGCAAAAATGAGACGTACAATTAAATTTAGAACTTGGACATTAATTACTATGGAAACATCACTCTACGTAAACTATTAAGCAAAGAATTGAATCAATCGCTTCAAAATTGCGAGTCTTTAATCGCTGTTCGAACTTTTTTACTTCTCCCGAAACTTTAGTTCGCGGTGCTATCCTGTGATGTGGTACGGTTGCTATACCGTGACTGTATCGATGACGAAGAATTTTTTGCTGTAATGACGATCGCATTATTCAATGCAGCCGTACTACGGTGGTCGTTCTGTATCTATAATTAAGTCTCGCTTCTTCGGAATGTATATCTAGTTGCGCATGGCCGTAGAATTGTCATCGGCCGTACTTCGAAATGGCTGCAATGGTTTCTTTTGGTTACGTTGTTAATTGCCATCTCGTGACCGTACTGCTGCGTCCGAATACTGTCGATGTTACTTTCAAGAATGAATTGTCGGCTGTATAATCACTGTACTTCTGGTTGCATGTCGGGTTGTCTCGAAAGTGAGTCACGGCCAAGACGACCGTGACGTGGTTTAAGCCGCACAGAGGTGTAGCGAAATCATGGTCGTTACTTGTAGAGTAGATGCTTTCACAAAGATCGTAGCTGTATCGACGAGTCCAAATTTCTTAATATTATGCCGTGGCCGTCACAACGTCCGTAGAGTGCAGACCGTGCTTGGGTAACCGTGACTTCTGAAAAACCCTGCCGTCAAATTTAGCTTTATACGTAGCAACCGCATTACATTACTGTGACAACCGCATTAATACAGTGACAACTCACGAGTAAGACCTGTCCTGTGTAAGTGTTGTTTGTAAAGGACAAGGTTGAGATAGCAAAGAAATTGCTGCATTTTTTATGCTTTACTGCAGTTATTTATTTTCTTCGTTACAAGAGAATACTTCGCTACAAACTCGTGCCTCATACAAAAAACGCAGAACTCAAATGTTGCTTGCCACGCTCAGGCCTCGATGACCTATTTAGGAGGCATGATCGTTTTTTTCCTGCAAGAGTTCACCCTTATTGTGGACCTCCTTGCTGATGCATGGGCCCGGTTGGACCACCTTGAAACATGCCTTGATTGGGAGCTGGTCCTTGCTGGGGACCTTGAATTCCTCCCATTGGAAGCTGCGGGGATGTCTTCATCTGGCCCAGTGGCGGAGGCACTTGGGGAAAGAATCCAGGTTGATTAGGGTTAAGCCCCAACGAGGGTCCCTGAAGTGAGCCACCAAATGAAGGTGGTACAAACCCTGAGAAGGAATCCGAGAAACCAGTGACTGGTGAAACGAGTTGCGGGGGTTTCCCTTGTTGAAGTGAAACGCCAGGTCCAAATTGTGCCTGGATATGCGAGAACTGCCCCATCGGTTTGAACATCTCCCCAAGAGAAGCACCAGCTCCTGGGGCGATATCACTAATGAATCCCTGCATGCCGCCGGATATGGGAGACACCGGTTGTTGCTGCGACGCAAGCATTGCTGCTGGAACGGGCGGTTGTTGAGGTGGTTGGGCTATTGGAAACTGAGGCTGCTGCAGTGGTTGTTGTTGCTGAGGCGTTTGAGAAGCAGGAAAAGGCGGCTGCATAACCGGTTGTTGCAGCTGAGGTGGCGAAGCTGTTGGCACACCAGCAAAGGCTTGCAGCGGAGGGGTCATTGGATTCACATGATGCAGGGGCTCTGACTCGGAACCATGCTTACTGCGACTTCCTCCTGAGTCCTTCTTCCTGCCTTGGCCAATTTGCGGTTGTACTTGCGCAGGTTTTCCAGGTCCTCCCTCTGACTCAGAACTTTTCTGACTGCGTCGGCCTCCGCCAGGTCTGAACAACCCGGCAGCATTTGCAGACTCCGATTCGGAACTCTGATGACTTCGGCGGCCTCCGGAATCTTTCTTTTTGCCCTGGGTTTGCGGGATACGTGGCGGACCTTGAGGCTTTGTCGGAGCTCCCTGTTGCTCTGATTCGGAATTTTTCTGGCTCCTCTGTGCCTCAGTATCTTTCTTAGTGGGTTGAGGTGGCTGACTCTTGACAGCTGGTACTCCTTGATCCAACGCGTCCTTTGGGGGTTGTTGAGTTTTTTCAGCTGGTACTCCTTGCTCGAGGACTCTTGCTAGTTCAGATTCAGAACTTTTTTGACTTCGACGACCACCATTCCGCTTTTCTGCCTGAAGATCCGGTTTCTCGGAAGGCTGGGGTGTTTTTTTATCATGGGCTTGAGGCATGCCACCAACTTGTCCAGGTTTCACTTGCGCTTCACTCTCGCTCTCAGAATTTTTCGCACTTCCTTTGCCTCCTCTTTTCCTCCCTTGTCCCTGTTGCTGCCTGACATCAGCGCCCTTCTGCTGAGGCTTGGGGGCCTCAACGGTTCCGGTACCTAACTGACCAACGGGATCTTTGGACGCGGGAGTATCCTTGACTTCGGCTGACTTCGCATCAGCCTGACCAACAGACCCTTTCTGCTTATGTTGTTGTTGGTTCCTTTTATCTTCTTTGCTCTGCTGTTTCTTGGGGGTTTTCTCAGACTCGTATTTATTTTCATGTTTAGGAGCTTCTGGTTTCGGCTCCTGGATTGGGTGTTCTGGTTTCTCTACCTGTTTAGGGGGTTCTACTTTATTCTCCTGCTTAGGAGGTTCTTGTTTCTTCTCCTGCTTAGGAGAATCAGGTTTCCTCTCCTGCTTAGGAGGTTCTGGTTTCTTTTCATCCAGCTTAGGAGGTTCTTGTTTCTTCTCCTGCTCAGGAGGTTCTTGTTTCTTCTCCTGCTTAGGTTCAGGTTTCTTCTCTTGCTTAGGAGGTTTTGGTTTCTTTTCTTCCAGCTTAGGAGGTTCTGGTTTCTTTTCTTGCTTAGGAGATTCTGGTTTCTTTTCTTCTTGCTTAGGAGGTTCTTGTTTCTTCTCCTGCTCAGGAGGTTCTTGTTTCTTCTGCTTAGGAGATTCTGGTTGCTTTTCTTCTTGCTTAGGAGGTTCTGGTTTCTTTTCTACCTGCTTAGGAGGTCCTGGTTTCTTTTCTTCCTGCTTAGGAGGTTCTGGTTTCTTTTCTTCCTGCTTAATAGGTTCTGGTTTCTTTTCTTCCTGATTAGGAGGTTCTGATTTCTTTTCTTCNTTTCTTTTCAACTTGCTGAAGAGGAGCTATTTTAGTTTCAATTTTTTGTTGTACTTCCGGTTTCTTCACTTCTTTAGGCGCCTCTGGTTTCTTTTCTTCTTTATGCGCCTCTGGTTTCTTTTCTTCTTTAGGCGCCTCTGGTTTCTTCTCTTCTTTAGGCGCCTCTAGTTTCTTCTCTTCTTTAGGAGCCTCTGCTTTCTTCTCTTCTTTAGGCGCCTCTGCTTTCTTCTCTTCTTTAGGCGCCTCCGGTTTCTTCTCTTCTTTAGGCGCCTCTGGTTTCTTCTCTTCTTTAGGCGCCTCTGGTTTCTTCTCTTCCTTAGGAGCCTCTGGTTTCTTCTCTTCTTTAGGAGCCTCTGGTTTCTTCTCTTCCTTAGGAGCCTCTGGTTTCTTCTCTTCTTTAGGAGCCTCTGGTTTCTTCTCTTCTTTAGGTGCCTCTGGTTTCTTCTCATCTTTAGGCGCCTCTAGATTCTTCTCATCTTTAGGCGCCTCTGCTATCTTTGATTGTTTTTCCGTCTGCACGGGTTCTTTCTTCTCTGGTTTCAGTGCCTTCTCGTCCTCTCCCTTATCCTTCTTCCTGGCCTCTTTCCTGGCCGCCGCTGCTTCTTTCTTGGCGGCCGCCGCCTCCTGCTTGGCCGCTAACGCCGCCTGCTTCGCCGTCAGCGCCTCTTGCTTCGCCGCCTGCTCAGCTGCATCCTTAGCTTTCTTCGCCGCATCCTTGGCGGCCTTCGCCTGAGCCTTCTCCTGAGCTGCCTTCTCCTGTTTCGCCTTCTCCTCTTCGCTCAACTCCGCCTTGGCGCCCTTGGTTCCTCGCCTCGACCTCGCCTGCATGGCCGAGCCAAGGGCGGCCGCCTCCTCAGGATGGGTCTTGAGGTACTCCAGACGACGCTGGCGACGCGCCTGTCGATGTCGCAGGCGACGTGCCTGCAGACGGGCATGCTGGAGATCGCGACGCTTAGCCAGCAGACGCTGCTCCTTCTGCGGGTGGGAAGGGAACGTCAGGGCGAATTTGATGATTGTGACTACGCGAGATTGTGAATTGGGACTATCTTTACAACAAGATTTAGATGCGGACCACAGCTACAGGTGCTGCCCAGGGGTCTGGCAGAACGTAGATCAGCCGCTAATGTCCGCTTCGGCCGGGATTGAAATGCCGCCCCTAAGCAGTTTGCAAGCTCGGCATGGATGGCTAGACCAACCCTAGTCATATTATCCTGACACAATTGGCATATTATCATGACATAATTGTCATACTAACATGACACACTCCTAGCTGTGACACACTACTCATCATACTTTCAGGACAGGAAGTCGAAAAGGAGACTCTGAATAGAACCTGATTTCGATCAGCTGGCCGAGCAGAAACAAAAACTCCTAGCCGAGTGTAAGCGACTCCTAGGCAGAAGCCAAAGCTGTACCCGAATTTTGTACATGCGAGTGTAATAAATTGTGACTACAGATGAATGCTCGTACGTGGATGTTGCTCATGTTCTTCACGTAATGCTTACCTAACCAGGCACATACCACGCACTATCGCACACCATCACGTGCGAGGTACAACTCGCCACTCACCTTGCTGAGGTAGAACTTGCGCAGGGGGTGTCTGGGGTGCTGCCGACGGAGGGGCTTAGGCTTCACATTCAGAGCCGTCGTGGCATCGGCTTCCGTGGCAACGGCCTTCGCAGCATCGACCTTCGTGGAATCAACCTTCGCTTCAGCAACCTTCGTGGCACCGGCCTTCGCGGCATCAGCTTTCGCGGCAGCAACCTTCGCGGCATCGGCCTTCGTGGCATCGCTCTTTGTTTCTTCGTTTTTGGTGACTTCAACCTTCATAGCCTTTGCCTTCAACCTGCTCTGCGCCGCCGCCCTCCTCTCCAACTGCAGTTACAGTGCAGTTAGTAACTACTGCCACAGAGCATTTAGTGACTGCAGCTACAGTGCAGTTAGTGACTGCAGCTGCAGTTATCACCATGATTGGAGCTAGTAATATATTAATGAATTTTCTATCGGTATTTCATTATATCAGGACCATATTACATTTCATATAATTTTTATTGATATATTTTCATTTTATACTTTTTAATTTAGATGACAGTTTGTGGCGCATGCCTCACTCATATCGACCACTGACGAGCCACACACGAGCCATTGCTGAGCCACATACATCACTGACGAGCCTCACACGCCACTGACGAGCCAAACACGCCACTGACGAGCCTCACACGCCACTGACGAGCCATTGACGAGCCTCACACGCCACTGACGAGCCACACACGCCACTGACGAGCCACACACGCCACTGACGACCCACACACGCCCCTGACGAGCCACACACGCCACTGACAATGAGTTTGAAGTCGATTTCGGCCTTGAGGTGCCGCCGCTTGTACGCGTCCAGGTCCTCGTTGAAGCTTTTCCAGTCCAGACCCGACATGGCGACGCTTGGCGAGCTTCCGCCTCCCTACAACCTGCAATAAAACTCCATGTCAATGCCTGAGATCTTATCTATAATTATAAGGTTATCGGTAAATGTTTTTTTATATAATAACAACTTAAACGCTCTAAGACCCGTCACACGCGACTCCGTATAGAATTCTTATCTTTAATTTTAACGTTATCGGTAAATGTTTTTTTATATAATAACGACATTTACGCTCTAACGCCAGCCCACAGAAGACTTCGTAGAATGTTTGCAGCTTGCCAGAGCTCAAACCCACGACTCGCTGCTCTCAAATACGTGCCGCATGAACACTCGTACGCGGCTAGCTAAGGTATACATTTGTATACCTTATTTGTATACCCGTTCTATAGGGTATACATTTGTATACCTTTTTTGTATAGGTACCCGTTCTATATGGTATACATTTGTATACCGTTTTTGTATACCCGTTCTATAGGGTATACATTTGTATACCTTTTTTGTATACCCGTTCTATAGGGTATACATTTGTAACCCCCCTCAGCTGTGCACTGATGGGGAAGAGGGTGGGGATCCATACGTGCCCCTAGCGCCCTTTCCACACTCAGTATAATGACTGGGTCATTCTGTCCAAATAGTGACACACTTTCTGCACGTAGTATTGATACGCAATTTTGCCGGGCTAACTGAGTGAGGTGACCCACGCAAGAGCAAAAAGTGCATCACCATATTGACAAAGTCTCATACATTCCACTTAGTGTTGGAATAGCGTCGTAAACAAACTAAGGCTTGAACTAAACAGCCTAGCGTTGTCGAGTCGCGTCCAAACTTCCACTTCAACTTGAAGTGTTCAACACATGAGGCAAGTGGCTTCAAGTGGCGCCCACTTTGTTAATGGTCTTATCCTTACCCTCCACCCTTCCTCCCATCATCAGTCCCCTCCACCACCCTTACTCCTCTCCCCTCCACCACCCTTTCTCCCCTCACTCCGACCACCCTTCCTCGCCTCCCCTCCACCACCCCTACTCCACTGCACGAACAACTGAGCAATACTCGTAGGAATAGCATTGTGATGAAGAGAGCACGCGAGTCATTAGATTGAAATGTATGTGACGTGCGTTTAATAAGCTTATCAGGGAGGAATGACATTAATTAAGAGTTATGCGTGTTGCGGAAGAAGCGGTAGCGTGCAGCGTGTGGACCGTGAACAACTAGCGTGTATCGTGTGAACCACTAGCGTGTAGCGTGTGAACCACTAGCGTGTAGCGTGTGAACCACTAGCGCGCAGCGTGTAACCCGCTGGCGTATAGCGTGCACCATGCGAACCATTAGCGTGCAGCGTGTGAACCACTAGCGTGCAGCATGCGAACCATTAGCGTGCAGCGTGTGAACCACTAACGTGTGAACCACTAGCGTGTAGCGTGTGAACCACTAGCGCGCAGCGTGTAACCCGCTGGCGTATAGCGTGTAACCCGCTGGCGTATAGCGTGCACCATGCGAACCATTAGCGTGCAGCGTGTGAACCAATAGCGTGCACCATGCGAACCATTAGCGTGCAGCGTGTGAACCACTAGCGTGCAGCATACGAACCACTAGCGTGTAGCGTGTGAACCACTATCGTGAACCACCAGCCCCGCCACAGAGCGCCGCGCTATAAGCGTCTAGCGCCCGACGCCCCAAATAGCGACGCGGTCGCTGCTCCCCTATTGAAAATAATCCGCGGCCTGGTCTCGGCCAATTCAACTGTCGCGGATAACCAGTCATTCTCAAATTTATTTGAAGCCATATGTTGAAAATACTTATAATCTTTGTATATTGTTCAATGTTATGTGTGTAAAACGTATTTATCTTGAATATATTTTAGGAAGTTTATTAGTGTGTTATGAATTTGTTAATTATCAATTTTCATTCTAAATGGCACATAATTTGCACTTCTTTGAATTTCTCTGGTAGAATAAATTCTCAGGTGTAGGCAATATCCGGGCACGATAAGTATCCTGGTATAAGTATCGCTAGTAGGATACGATAAGTATAAGTATCGCGCCCCAACAGCCCCTATATATTGCGTTGCCTTGCGTACATCACACACACTTCGACAAATATTCATAAAATATCAACAAAAATGTTTCGTAATACTAACAAAAGCTTCAGTCGTCACACAAGCACATTCAAGAATATAAAAATATACATTTATGTATACATAATATTTTCATATTATATGTAACTGCCTAAAATATAGACAGTTACAATGTAAGTAGTATAATATGTATATTCTACTGCCCTTTTTCACACAAGGCGAGAATTGATGCGATTCTGAGCAGCGCGTCCGGTCATAATAAGTAAGTCAAAACTACTGTTGAATCCCTGTGTGTTGTTGATGCAGTTACTGTACAACACGGGCTGTATACTGTGTAGGTAGTACAGTTACTGTACAACACGGGCTGTATACTGTGTGTTGATAGTGCAGTTACTGTACAACACGGGGCTGTATACTGTGTGTTGATAGTGCAGTTACTGTACAACACGGGGCTGTATACTGTGTGTTGGTAGTGCAGTTACTGTACAACACGGGGCTGTATACTGTGTGTTGATAGTCCAGTTACTGTACAATGCACATCTGTTTACTGGCGGAATGAACTCTACTCAAAATTAGCTGCAATATGCTGCTATTTTTTATATATGCAGTTATTTTATTGAATGGTCAATCGGCTGTTTGATGGGATGTACGTATTAACGGATGTGTTACGACGTGTGTCCAGTAATGTACTGAGCGTATTAAAAGAGCTATGTCAACGGTTGAGTTACCGGTTATACCACCTCACCCGGCACAGTAACGGCTGTTTCGGCGGATGAATAAACGACTGTTTCAGCGGAAGTTTCAAGCCCTGTTTCAGCGTATAGTGCAGTTGTCTTCTTCAACGTCTGTTTGAGCGGGTGTTTCAGTTGATGTATCACCGGATGTTTTACGGGATGTGTTAACGGTACGCGGCTGAGATGGAGACTGCCGGCGCGGCGAGGTGGCCCAAGTGGCGTGCGTGGCTTGGCATGCCGAAGTGGCGCTGATCTTGGCACGCGGCGATGTTGCGAGTGCCAACTGCCTGCCATCTATGGCAGCGGTATGGGCGGCCAGCGTGCCATCTATGGCCGCGGTATGGGCGGCCAGCGTGCCATCTATGGCCGCGGTATGGGCGACCAGAGTGCCATCTATGGCCGCGGTATGGGCGGCCAGCGTGCCATCTGTATGGCCGCGGTATGGGCAGCCAGCGTGCCATCTGTATGGCCGCGGTATGGGCGGCCAGCTTGCCATCTGTATGGCCACGGTATGGGCGGCCAGCGTGCCTTCTGTATGGCCACGGTATGAGCGGCCAGCTTGCCATCTGTATGGCCACGGTATGGGCGGCCAGCGTGCCTTCTGTATGGCCGCGGTATGGGCAGCCAGCGTGCCATCTGTATGGCCGCGGTATGGGCAGCCAGCGTGCCATCTGTATGGCCGCGGTATGGGCGGCCAGCTTGCCATCTGTATGGCCACGGTATGGGCGGCCAGCGTGCCTTCTGTATGGCCACGGTATGGGCAGCCACGGCTGTATGGCCACGGTGCGGGCGTCCAGTGGCAAACACAGCCTTGGATGCAGTGCCTACCACTGAGCCTTTCGTGCAGTGGTAATTTTCTTAACGTCACCTCAGTTATTTATACTCGCTGACTCCATTACTTTTTTTATAACTTCACTCTCCACCCCTCATGCACCTTCTCGCACCCTCTCACCCATCTCCCTCCCGTCAGCCCTCTCCCCCACCCCTTCTCCCTCGAATTACCCAGTTTTTGTATGCATCGCGCAAAATAGCTCAAACCCGACGAATTGTGAAGAAGAAGAGGAGGGCGGTTGTACCCGGATTAAACAGCCTCTCAGCTGTCGCAATAGCCCTGCACTGCTAGCTGTCGCAGCTATCCATCCCTTTTAAAATTTAGAGCCCGGAATAGAGTTTACCATAGCCGCCGTGGAACTATACATAGAAACGTGACAGAGCAGGAATGTCTGCAGTTGAGACGACGTCTCCAGTCGCGTAGCAGCGCTAATTAGCCTCCAAGCACCTTCTCTGGTGGGCTCTGTTCGTTCTGCCGCCACGCAGCCCTCACCGAGCCCCATCTGCTCTAATCAGCTCAATACCGGCTCTAGATCGGCTCTGGCAGCACGCAACCACAGAACTTCACCGTTTGTCGACAAAGTTTTAAGAATATTTCTACCTTCTCGCGCCGAGATCTCTGATACCTCATTCATACCATAAAAGTCTATAGTCATTCGTTGTCGGCATTCACAACTTATTAACACTAGTATCGTCAATTCGAAACTAACAAATTATATTACAAAAATACAGAAACGTGTAATAACTTTCACTGAAAGGAACATCGACGACAGCTCCGGAATGAGAACGCTACTCCTCAGCGTACAAACTCTACTTCTCAACCAGCTTGACCACCAAGACACATAGTACCTATATTGGGCTCTATCAACTACTTAACCATGGCGCAAATGACTTTCTATCGTCCATCCAATCGAGGAATTGTTACATTTATGATGTATCTGGGTAGATATTATTCATTTAAATTAATTATAGAGAAATGAACACATTTACTATTCAGTTGAAAAATAAATATTTGAACGGGTTAAGATTTTGGTGCTCAGTATCGTTGACGAATGTAGGCAGAGAAGCGCGTATCTCTCCTACAACTTCTCTAGGTAGAAGCCAAGATTCTCGGGCTAGCGACATGTCATTCTTGTTCGTTTCATCGATCTTTTTTATATGAATCAGGAACTGATCTTTCTTTGATTTATATGACTTCGCAGGATACTACCAGTTGAATGTAATTGTCCGATGTCAATCTGGCGTCTCATTATAATTATTATATTGTATGTAATTGGAACGTAATATTCACTTGACCTGATAGAGATTGATGACGAGTCAACATCTGGTAGACACGTGATAGATCACATGATCAAGACCTTAGTAGTGGGCGGAAGCCAGAAGTCTATATAAGGGCTGCAACCTTAAGTAAGCCCCCGCTGTACGGTAGCTGATAAGCACTCCGCGATGTAGCGTGTCGTTCGGCTCTCCGACCTTACGGTCGACACCGTAGCTTCTACTCTGTATCACAACTCTGTATTACCACCCCGTATCCCCGTATATAAGATACGTTATCTGGGCAGATGTGTCTTACTTATCCCTCACGAACTTAGTCAACGAACCCGATCCTCGGGTAGAGCTTAATATATAAGCACGGGACATAATTGGATAATTTAGATCTCAATTTGTATCGCAATTTAGCTATCATTATATTCATTCACTGGAACAGCCTCTATGCCTCATTGATGAATTCAGTCAAATTTATCATTTATTAAATACATTAATAATGTAGCAGTGTGAAAACGTTCTGAATATCAGCTGCAAGATGAAGTTTAAGATTGGATCGTTTGAATAAAAGTAATAAATTTCGAAGCAATTTTTTAAGCTATTAAAATTTTCGTCGGTTATTCAAGCATGAGATTGATATCATTTGGTCGGTTGGAAGTGAAATTAACTACGCTTTCTGTGCAATCAGAATTTTTCAGGACAAACTGATTGATTTATCCTTTTAGTATAAGCACCGTTGAGCGTAAACGTTTCATTTTGAGGGTGTATTCAAACGGTGAAAAATATCATTCTTACGTAATTATAAGAATTCAAATGCCTAGTGGCGTCAGAAATCGATTCGAAGTGCCGTATTACGCCACATAAAGTAGATAAATGATCATGTTCCCTCGCCTGCTTCCTACTCTTACCCTCCTCCTTATCTCCCTTTCGAAATAAAAAATACCGCCCAAATAACCTCTTTGAAATGCACGGCCGGCATGACGGCTCTGCTGGGCTCTCTGCCGCGCTTCCCAGCGCCGTTGCAGCGCCGCATTCCGGCAGGGCTGGGCTGTTGGAGTCTATTTATATCAGCAATAGCGTAGCGCTGTTTTAGAGATAGATCGCCGGATATTGTTTCACGGCTGCCCGGCTAAATCGCTGCAGACCGGGCTAAGATTAATGCCGCTCCCGGCTCAAAATTCGAAATTTTATTTCCGGCGCTTGCGCTGCTGGCAAAGACAAGTCATACCTTGTAGTATTCGTGCCCATTATTATCATCACCATAATCATTTATGATGACGACGCGCGCATCATCACATATCCTCGTCCAGNAGCCACACAGGCTGCCGTACTGGCTCGTATGAGTTGCCGCCAGATCACTGGCCGACCATAAACCCTGTCTCTTATACACATCTAGATGTGTATAAGAGACAGGTGGTGACTTGATCCTGCTCCTGTGGTGACTTGGTCCTGCTCCTTTGGTGACTTGATCCATCTTTCAACCTATGTTGTTGATTAGAATGTTAATTGAGTCAATGCAGACTGATGAGAGATCCTGATGAAGTCTAAACAATTTAAGGGCAACGTGTCTAATGTAAGTGTAAACAATTAAGGGTAACTAATGTTAGTGTAAACAATTAAGGGTGACTAATGTAAGTGTAAACAATGTAAGGGTAACTTGCCTAATGTAAATGTAAACAATTTAAGCGCCAGCGACACCGGGCCGGGCGTCGTCAGTGCCGCGTGTGCCGCCGTGCTGGGTGGTTGTGCGAGTGCGGTGTTCCTCCGTCGCGCTATATTCGATGTAACTTTTCTATAGAACGTCACCTAATTTATGGTCTATACAGAGTAATCTTATTTTAATATAGCTCATTATTTATCGCAAGCGTAAGATAACGTGATTTTGTGTGAAGTAATCGCGTGTTAGATGAAGAGTTATTTATGTTTTCTAAGGATAGAAGAAAAGGACGGGAAAATGTCGTTCCAGCGTAGGTTGTATTAACCCTAATTCTGACCTGAGTCAATTGGTAGCTTTTTCTTATTTTTCTGAGTATGATGTCAGCAGCGGGGGAAGGGGAGTGTTAGTAGCGGTGGGAAGGGGAGAGGGGAGTGTCAGCAGCGGGGGAAGGGGAGTGTTAGTAGCGGTGGGAAACCTGCAGTCGCCTGTTCCTTGTGTACCTGCAGTCGCCTGTTCCTTGTGTACCTGCAGTCGCCTGTTCCTTGTGTACCTGCAGTCGCCTGTTCCTTGTCTGCTTGAGTCAGTGGCATGTATTTCGCCTGCCTGCAGTCGCGTGTTCCTCGCCTGCCCGATGCAGCAGGCATATACCGAAAGATAATTAAATGTTCGGCGCAATGTCCGTAGATTTTCTCGAAATAACCGAATTTCCAATTTGATATCCCCTCACTTAGACGATATTTCTACTTACTCCTCCTCCAAAATTTTCTAACACCTGCGCCGAAGTTTGCGAAGGAACTCTTATCTTCTTTAATCAATAAAATCGCTGATATTACGAATATACGAATCTATTTCCCTACAATTTATCCGTTTAGATTCTAGCATTTTGTCGTGTATTTCTCGCCGTTAATCCTTCATTTCTACTGTTCAAATATTTAATTTTGCTATTTCGTCTTCTACCTTCCTTGAGTCTATCAGAGAAAGATCAAAGTGAAGGATAAGGTGGACATTTTAATGCTTCGCCACATGACATTAGTTCCTTTATTCTGCTCTCTTTAGCTCATTTTCTCATTTATGGAAAAAATGCACTATTGTGCTCGCCATGTCCGTCTGTCTGTCCGTCCGTCTGTCCGTCCGTCCGTGATCTCAAGTTTTCGTCGTCGAGAAAATGCGCTCTCTGTCACTCACTGCAGAGAGTACTGAGTTATATTTTTTGTTCTTGTGTGGGTCATTGTGACCCAGGTTGGCTCAGCAAAAGTGCTACGTGAGTACAAAGGTGTATCACTATTTGGGCAATATGACCTATTAAATTTTCGGGGTGTATCTACCTCGATTTACTCAGTAACAGAAGTGGTAAAGCAATGCCCGGTAGACACGCACGGTACTAACGACGTCACTTTATCAGTGTAGTAACTAGTGGTCGGTTAGTGATTCCAGCTCGGTATATAGTTAGTCCGGTACTAGTGGAGCAGTGACACTCGGGGCCATAGTTCGGCACTAGTGGAGCAGCTAGTGACACTAGGTGCCATAGTCCGGCACTAGTGGTGCATTGACACTAGGTGGCAGTTAGGTGCCATGGTGCCATCTCACGGCGGCCAGCTGTTCTATGCACTGCCGGCACTGCCACGGCGGTGAGTGTGTTGACTATTGTGCCTTCAGTGCCTTCTTTGTCGTGCCTTCCGTGCCTTCTTTGTCGTGCCTTCCGTGCCTTCTTTGTCGTGCCTTCTATCGTGTTCCTTCGCTGCTGGCAGGTGTCGTGTACCTTAACAGGCATCACCTGATTGAAAGAAAAATTAAGTTGTATTTTAGAAAATTTGATTTCTTGTGCAGCTTGCGACCTCTTGCTCTACAGAACCGATTTCTTCCCCCATTAATAGACCCATTGACCCCCAGAGGTGATATCCTCCGCTAGCTCTGATGTGGGACCAAATAACGACCTAATCTAAGCCCCAATTGATGGGGCGTTCTTCCTAGTGACCTCAGCCACACAAGCCACACAGGCTGCCGTACTGACCTCAGCCACACAAGCCACACAGGCTGCCGTACTGGCTCGTATGAGTTGCCGCCAGATCACTGGCCGACCATAAACCTGCCTCAAATGTCAGTGTATATACTTAATTGCGTGTCAATACGATTAATTTTCTGGCTTGCGTATAAATCCATCGTGGATACCGCCCGTAAATAGTAAATACAGTTTAATAATAAATTCATCATAATCATTATTGTCATATCATCATTAACAACATTCATGACGCCATTATAAGTTTTATGATAATGTGGTTTAGTATGAAGTCATAGCGACTGTCATGAAGCCGGCCTAACTTCCCCAGCGTGCAGAAAATTCGTAATTGTGAACGTTGTACAACCTTAACTAGGCTCCGTACTTAAACTACTTATCAAAAATAGTTACAACTTCGTTACTCCATCATCCAATCACTGACGAATTTTCAAGCTATACCGTCCAATCATCGACAAGAAATTGATCGCTACATGTATATATGCACATGTGCGCCTCTACATGTACTGGCAAATTTATTATTATATATAATAGTCACATGAGCGCCTCTATATAAATTAGCACCTTTATTATTATATATAAGCGTTATTTTATTATTTTTACTGTTAGTACTGATGCAAGTCGTTTTTCTGACCTAGAATTAACGAAGAATTTTAACGCAAGGAATAGGCCACGAAGTAAATTCTCCATATTTTCATTGAGAAAGTTTCAGAAACATGGTCCATTATCACTTCAAAGCTTTAAGTATAATCAATAGAGACAAAAATCAACACAAAATATATTAAACCCTTAGTATACCAAATGTGCGATCCAAGGGGCATAAAATTTGTCTATTACAATTAAAGTTAATAAAAAAGTGTATAAAAACTGGAAGCATTGTTAAGACAAGGCTCTTCCGTTTAAAAATATGAAGCATTCCAAAATAGCTGAAATCGAGGCACCAGATATGGAATAAATCGTGCCACTATGTAGAAGAATTGTGATGTAGAAGTTACTAATGTATTACTTGTAGCGGTGTCGACTTAGTGGTCTGTGGCCGATTTTTAACCACCCGACCACTGCTGATTTCAATCAGAGTTTTCAAAGCTAGCTGCGGGTTTCGAATCCCCGACTAGCGGCTACCATCTTGGTGATCTTAGCTCCTCGACCTCCACCTTCCTCGAACTCCTCTCACACTAAATCCCCTATTCTTGTCAGAATTGAAAGCCCGGAGCAATGTCCCCAGCCTTCCCCACTCAATGCCTTCCTCACTCAAAGCTTTCCCCACTCAGAGCTTTCCTCAAACTGAGTTGCCCTCACGCTAAGCCCTCCAGGCTCCTTCACACTGAGTTCTCCTCACGCTAAGCCCCCCTTCACACCGAGTTCCGCTCACACTAAGCCCTCCCTAACACCGAGTTCCCCTCGCTAATCCCCCCTTTTGTTGCAGCAGCGACAGCGGGCGCGATAACCCCTTCCGCCCCGACGGGGACATTTGGCGCGAGGCAGACGCTATCGTGCAGCGCATCAAGAGCGGCCAGCCCTTGTTGAACGGGGGGGACGAGCCTGGGGCTGGGTCACCCTCCCCACCACCCACACACTCCTCCCCAACTCGGGACAGTCCCAGTCCCGTGCCTGAGCAGGCTGTCACCAGGACCGACGCGGGACTGGTGCACGGTAAAGATTGTTGCGACTTGTGACTTGTGAATTGTAACTTCATCAAGAATTTATAATCAAAGAAAAGGGCACAACAAATTCTCCGTAGTTTTGCAGAAGATCATTTTGAAAACGAACAGGGACTCTAAAACTCGTGAGATAGAAACACCGATGATGTAAGCCAAAAGTCTCAAGTCGCTATTGGACTTGAACACACGTATGCGCATGTCTCTATAGATATAAATTCAGTTGTACACAATGCGCATCATCATTTCGTCAGGATAATGTCACTCAACTCTTATGATAGACTGGCGGAGCATAACGGAATGAGTTATCGAACTGGAAATCTACTTTCAAATCATCTTTATTCAGCTATTCGAATTCATGCTGAGCAGTGAGGTGGCCTTCAAAATTTTAGCTTCTATAACCAGTTTTTGACTTAGGTACCAATTTTAGGATCCCTTTTCATTTTATTGTATTCATTATATAATATTAAGCGTAGTTTAAATTCTGCGTTCAGATGTGCCGATCTTATAATTATAAATAGATAGGCCTGTCTGTTTGTGGTCATTTTTAAATTGATCCGTCTTCCAATTGTTAATTTATATTTTAGTTTCAGTCACGGGAATTTTGGTTCACCAATTGTCTGTACTTGCATTCTAAGATTAAGTTTCTATTCTTGGTAAATTTAGAATTTAAGCTAAAAAATTATCTTAGACTTGCAAGGCGTTTTGCTTGCGATTTTCATCATAAACGTAAAACTCTCCTCTCTCCAATCATGTTAATGGATTAAAAGTAAAAAGCAAACCTTTTAATCTGGCAGTAAAGTAACACACCGAATAAAAAATCACTATCAAATTGCATTTATTATTATAAAAAGTGAAAGGAAAACTGTGCATGCACAAATACATTCTTTCTGATGTTTTCGTTAGCAATAAGAAAAATTTAGCATAGACTGATCAAATTTATTTCCTAGGTGGCCTTCCCAGCTCTCAGAATGGCACCCCGAACCCCAGCGCAGCAACACAACAACAACAACAACAGAATAAACAACAACAAGAACAGACGGTGGAAGTTACGTTGACAACGCTACCGCCCCCGCAGCCTGCCGCCGCCCCCCAGCACGTCGTGCTTAAGAAGGAGAGCAAATGTGCGTGCTGCGTCATACAGTAGCATGACTGCCAGCATGCTGTAGCATGACAGCCAACATACAGTAGCATGACAGCCAACATACACGATGTCGTAACCTAACATCTTCGCTGCAGTAACGATGTCGTAACTAACATCTTCGCTGTAGTAACGATGTCGTAACCTAACATCTTCGCTGTAGTAACGATGTCGTAACTAACATCTTCGCCGCAGTAAAGATGTCGTAACTAACATCTTCGCGGCAGTAACGATGTCGTAACCTAACATCTTCGCTGCGGTAACGATGTCGTAACCTAACATCACGGCAGTCACTTTGCCGGTTGCCACGATGGTGCCAAGCGAACGGTTCTCTTAATTCCACCGCACCGCAAAACCACCGAAAACAACAGCACACCCCCTGCCAAACCATACCCATCCCTCATCAGCGGCTGCCACTGCGTTCCCTTTTGCTACTAGCATTTTTTGGCATTGCAGTGCCTGCTACTGCGATGCGCGAACTTACAACTGCTGCACTGCAACCAGTTTCTGCAATTTACTGCTAATGGTTACTTTCGTTGTTATTAGAACACCAGTACTAGTACTATTACTTCCAACAGACCTTCTCCTATCATGACTACTATCTGTTCTTATATGATTACTGCGTCCATCATCAAAGTATCACCGTAAACCGTATATATTCGCTGCTGTTACCTTCACTGTAATATTACCATCACGGTACTCTCAGCATATCATGCACCTACCTGCAATGAGGTGCTATTTTCTCAGCACCATCATTCATCACCTTGTATTCACTATCATTGTCGGTCCGTGGTAATGGTAGACCATTACTGTGATGTACAGCTGGCGTCTCGATACTTTGATATTGTACCAATCGCCTCCCGGTGTTGGGAAACTCTGCTACCGTACTGCTTATGCCGTCAGAACTCGTTATCGATACCGTACGAACGCAGACTTTGGTCACAAATTAAGCTCTTAAACTTGCGCCCTAGCCACGATCAGCATAAACATGAACAGCAACGCTTAGCTTCAGAGCTACGATGCCACAAAACATGTTAGAAACTCCCAGTTACGCGACGCCTCGAAGCCACAGCGCCGTATGTCCGCTGGCTACACCCCAGCATGACCTACCTCCACACTTGACCCGCCGCCCCCCCCCTCCCAGCTGCAGCCAATGACCGGCTCCAGTCCCCCCGCTTCCCCCGCCTCTCCACCTTGCGGCAGCCAATGAGGTTGGGTTAGGTTCGGAAAATGTTTGGGTGGAGAAGCGGGGTAAGTGTGGAGGCAGATGCTTGCTGCTGTGTAGCCTGTGTGAAGACTGTACTGGCTGTAGCAGTGGCTGCGCTGTGGCTCTAAATAAACACATAATTTCTTAGACTACTTTACTCAGTAGCATGCGTGAGCACGGGCAGGAACATGAAATTAATGAACGCATTGGGCAAAGTGCTGGCCTCTAACATGCATCATGTTGCCGTATGGTCGCGTCATCGTCGCTTTATGGTCGCGTTATCGTCGTGTGTCGCAGTACGATGACCGACGATAATTGTCATCGGCGTCTGTGCATTATACACCATTGTAGCGGTGGCCAACACGCCACAGGAGATATACTTGCGTATCAGTGGCAGCGTATTTTACAGCACGTGTAGGCTGCAAGATAATCGGGACACACCAGGGATACACAGGTGTACATGTGTACAGAAGGTGTACTGCCTACAGTTTAAAGGGTACACTTAGATCCCAAGTTTCGCGTGAACCAATAATTAGAAAGGATAACGGTAAATTCTTGAAGTGAAGTATGAACTTAAAAGGCAAGAACACTTCGATGTGATTAATTTAAGTGTAATCTACTTAGAGATTAAGATAATGAGTTGATGAAGCGTTTCTGTGGCCTTGCGAAAAGATGAGCTAGTTAGGATAGGTACACTCAGACAAATGTGTGAGTAGCCTAAATAGTGATGCCCTAGTGTGGGTCATCGTGACCTAGTAAATAGGAGTGTCGGTGTAACGTGCTGAATGTTTCACTATTTGGTCTATATGACCCAGTCATTTATTTGAATGTAAGCAGCTAGTTACATGCTTTGTCCTCAACTAGTTACGAGAATGTCAATTCGAATCTCATTATAATTAATACGGTATGATAATTTCCAAAAATGGCTTCGTTGAAGCGAATGAAGTGTACGCTGTAATAATAATGTTCGCTGAAATTTGCCTTTAGTTGTTTCGTTTGCAATGTAATATTTTGTTGAAGTTTAATTCTACGCCTAATAAATAAAAGGAGACCTATTTAGAAATGATAGGTATAGGCAGCTAACAGCTACCCACCCACCTAAGTGTCGCTATTGCCTAATTTATTATCGTATTCTAAGCAGGGTCGAATTTTGGAACTGCACGAGTGTACGAAATGATACACATGACATAAGGGTGCAGAAAAGAAATTTTTGAACATGTTTTTGTCTCATCAAAAGTTGTTATGACTGCCTAGGTAAAGTGTACAATCTTAACATTTCGGAAAGGTTCAAAAAGCGAGAGCAACTTTCAACAAATAAATACTTGGTTTATATGTCGAATTTCATGCTGAATTAAATTTTATAAAATTTAACTTATATAAAGTTATGTTAAATTATGTCCTGAATTAGAATTTCTTTCTATGCTTTCCTTGTTAATTTGAAGCTAATATATAGAATTTCACCCTGAATTTCTTATGATATTTAAGTGTTCAATAGGTAGGCGTTAGTGAACGCCTTACGAAGACGTCAACCACCTTTTGGAATATTTTTAATGGTCCGAAATTTTTGTACCGCTTCGTTAGCTGTGGCTATTATTTTTATATATGATTTTCTAAAGTGAATGTAGAGCCAGCAAATGAGATTATATTAACTTGAGTCTTACTTTATGTCTGTACTAAGATAAAATTTTGTGTTATGAAGTCATTCTCAAAGTTCCCTATAATTATAATTACTTTTATTGACGTTTTGTATTTTTAAGTGCATTTCTGCTGCTGCCCAATAGAAATAAGGCAAATAACACAGCCGTCGTTGTCATCTTTGTATTAGTGTTGTGTTTGTATTAAAGTGTATAGCTGAACCTTTGTTAGGACAGCTTGTGTTCCGTCTTGTGTTCAAGTTATTCGTATTAAATTAAAAACTTTGTTGTTTGTTAGACACGAGAGATGGACACGTTGGCTAGTGCCAAACCGCTATTACTACTTACTAGGAACCACTGAATCTACCATTACTAGCCTCCATGGCACTAGCGTACTAGGTTTGCTAAACCATGCGCCGTAATATTCTGCTTGTCTCCATTTTATGGATCTCTTGCAATTTGCTTTTTCAATTTTGGAATGACTATTTCCATCTGTCATATCCAGTTAGCATTATCCATCGTCACTTTGCAGTATTTTTTCTCTCCCCGCAATATCCTGCAGCAGTGGCATTTGTAAAGTAATTCTTTGTTAGTAAATAGAAAATACACGTCCTGCTTGTAAAATTAAGTGTATGTATTGCTTTTTAATCACGTCAATTTGTTTACTTAGAATTTCTATCTTTCATTTTGCATTTCCTTGTCAAGATAAGCATTGCTGCATAATGACATTGATATTGTGTTGAACGACGAATATGATTTATTACATGCAATTGAATGTAGTTATTTTTTTATAACTGATTTTAATGCATTATTTGTTAACGTTAATAATAGGCGGTTTATGTAGGATGGATTGTTGGTTTTTCTGCGGCCACTTATGTTCTTGCGCTAAGTATTCGCTCCACTCAGCTACGCTGATGCGCCGCTTTTGTCGTCCGCCGCGTATCAGACGTCGCCCCGCAACCGGCGGAGCAACGAGGTTAACGTGCAGCGTGACTAACTTAATCCTTGGCTTTTTGGTCCTCTTCTCGATACGATAGTCACTATCCTGGAGGTTTCGCTTTCCAAGTTAGGTAACAGTCCAGATATTATTTTTCATGTGTACGATATGATATACCTGCCCGGTCCCCTCTGCAGTGAGTACAGAGTACAGACCCAGTCGCTCCAGTAGTTGAACTCCTCCATCCCTCTGTTCATGGACGTGCTGGTTTGCTGGACACTTTGCAATTGCCGTACTGCGCCTGCCGTAAACGAGGCTAAAGGAGCGATCACCATGGCTCTGAAGAGTGTTATTATTGGTTCCGCCTTGCTTGTTCTGAACTTCCGAAAGATAAAACCCATCTGTCACCTGCCACCAGCAGTCATTGTCACTATGTGATCACCAACCTTGACCTCTGTACTCATCAACTCTCCGAGATATCGAACGAGTTGCTTTTTTTTTAATTCCGTGGCATCTGATGCCAAGTAGCGAGCGATACAGCATCCCGACCTCTATACCAATTCTTTATTTCATTACCTCCAACTAGGCGCCGTTGAATTGCATATAATTCGCAAGTTCCTTTCCGTAGATCGTCAACAAGTCATCCTATAACCTCTACCAAACCAAGCCCGCTGTGATCTTCATCAGCACTCTTGTATCTGNGTCGACAAATTACGAAATGAATGCGTGGGTGAGTTTTTAGTCGATATTGGCGATGTGGATGAGAAAGAGGACCGGGCTAATCACCGAGCCCTGTGGCACTCCGCTTCTCACCTTCGGTTCTCTCGATTTAATGCTGTTAATTTCTATGTCGCTTTATATGTGTTTTCGACAAAAAAAAACTTTAGACTGCCACTTATGAAGACGTTAAACCATGACGATATGGATATAAACTTAATAAAAAAATCCCATAACTTTCTCTAATGAAGATAACCCGCTTTTCCCAAGAAGATGTTGCATCACTTTCTACCCTCATTTACCAACGGTAAAGTGCAACGGAGAGCAAAGCACAACATACACACGGAAAAATTAGTTGAAAATTGTCCAAATAATTGAGCGTCCCACCGCTGAGCTCGCGGTGTCTGACTGCAGGCCTCAGTTGTGGGGTTAAGTTATTATGAAGGTAGGATTGCTTACATCAAGTCATTATGTAGGTAGGATTCCTTACATCAAGTCGTTATGTAGGTAGGATTCCTTACATCAAGTCGTTATGTAGGTAGGATTCCTTACATCAAGTCATTATGTAGGCAGGATTCCTTACATTTCCCTTCTCTGTCTCTCTCGTGCGGGCGGACGACGTCCCGTGTAAGCGACCTCTTGTTCGAGTGTCTTCGTTTCTTTTTGCTTGTCACCTGTCCCTCCTTGTCACTTCGTCTCTTTGAGATGCTAACGCTGCTTCTTTCGAGCCAGCTTCAGCGGGCTGGACAACTTAGACCTTCCGCCCCTTGCGAGTGATGATTAATTTGAGAATTTGAATAATTAAGACCTTCCGCCTCGCTGGCGATATTATCTTGATACCTCCGATGCGAAATTGCTTGATAGCTGAAGCGCTAGCAAACCATTCTGCTACTACTATACTTGTCCACATAACAAAACTCTTTTTACCCTTGTGACAATCTCTGTTTGACCAGGCAATAGGGTTGAGTGCCACCTGTGGTGTTTCTTCGAATTGTCATCTGCCCGAAATAAATAACTTTTGACTTTAGTTCAGTTGTGTTGACTCGAGCCGCCGAGACTTAACTTAATCACACAACGTCGCATTCTCGCCATTACGAACTTTACGCAAGCACACGCCTTTGCTCTGCGCAGCAATGCGCAAGCATACGCTTTTACTTAACGTAGCGATGCGCAAGTAAGCGCTATCGCTCTGCGTAGCAATGCGCAAGCATGCGCTTTCTTGGCGTAGGAGTGCTTAATGAATGTTTGAATACCTTAGCTATAAGTAGGAAAGCGGAATGATGAGAGGAATACTTCGATATACGTTATTCTACGTATATAGGAATGCACGAAAATGATAAAGGGTAAGTAGGAGGATGGATAGAAATGCACGTAATGCTAAGGGTTATACACTTAAAAATGCGTAGGTGCGGGTAGAAATGCTATGCGGTACGTAGGAATGCTCGGTGTAGAAGGTATATAAGAAGGCTAATACTACTCTTACTCGATCGTATAGATATAGTCATGTGTCTCATTGCTTAATATCGGGATATGTACATACTTATATTTCTGTACATAGACTATGGCAAATACAAAGTTGTACGATGATCTTGTTCTATTGTCCTTATATGATGGATGGCCCTTAACCTTAACCGCCGTATGTCACTCTCCGGTAATATAACTTTAAAGTTAACCCTCTACCGCTGTATGTCACTCTCCGGGAAAATAACTTTCAACCTAAATTATATACCTAACTAATTATACGTAAACTATTGAGTGTAGCAACCTGAGGACGTTTGTACGCAGCAGAGAACAGTTTAGAGTTGTATGTGGCGGCAACCATCAGTGCAAGTCGTTTTGCGCTCACTAGAACGTATCCTTTTCTTGCATGGTAGGCTTGTGACAATATTGCTCCGGTTACTCATGTCAGGCGGGAGAGGGTTAAGTACAACGACCGAGAGGCCGGATTTCACTGAACACTATAAACCACATTCTCTGTATATATTACTGTATATAACTTAACGATTTCACAGTCCACTTTACAACCTTTCTCTAAAAGGACTGTACATTTTCAGTATACGCTATTCTAAAGTACGTTGCACACTGTGCAAAAACTGCAAACCGTACATGATACACTATTAGACTACAGTATACATAGTACAGTATACATCATAAAGACTGTACCCCGTACTGTATACACTACATATTACACACTATACATGTACAACATCCACTATACTGTACATGGTGTCGACGTGTTAATACATGCACAGGAGGCGGCGCTGAGAATGCAATTAAAGCGTACGGAGCTTCAGGGGCCGAGCTTCTGTAATAATAAATGTTTTCTTGGCGGTGTAAGTCTGGTATAATTGCCAGTATAATTTCACTCGGAGTGTCATGACGGTATCGATTCAGTTGGCTGTAATGTTGGTAGAATTTCTGTCGGGTGTAATCTTTAGTATTATATTATACGGATGTGGTATGATTCGGGTATAACAGCGAGTGCAATTTCAGTTTGGTAAAATGATGTAATTTTGGTGAGTTTAATGATGGAAATTATTCCAATCGGATGAGTTTAGCAGGGAATAATTGCGTTCGGATGTAAGGGCGAGCATAATTTTTGTCGGAAATTTCAGTCGGGTATAACGGCGAGCATGATTTCAGTCGGCTTTAATAGTGTATTTAAATTTCAGCCTGGTGTAACGGCTGGTATAATTTCGGCTGGGTATAACGGTAAGTAAGATTTTAGTCGGCTATAATGACGGGTATAGTTTCAAACTTAAACTCAAACTCGAACTTTAGCGGTAAGAAAAAGATATGCGACGCTCTTCATTCCAACTCAAACTTGGGCCGACCCGCCATGTCTTATTAGGAAATTAATTCTGTTGAAATGTTGGTCGAAATTGATGGCAATGCCGGAACTGGCGACTGCGACTTCAGTCAGAATTGAAGTCTGGAAACGGGGCGAAAAAAATCTTGCAGAGGGTAAATGATCGAGCTGGTAAAACAAATGCAGAGGGTAAATGATACAGCTGGGAACTTTAAAGTACACTATTTAGTGTGGAAAGACTATCTTCTACTATTGTTAATATCAGCCATAGCAATATTCTACCATAAGCCTATCCACTTTCGCAATATCTACCGTTAAAGTCAACCTATGTAATATCCACCGTTAAAATATCTTTACCATCTGTAATTAGTTAATCTATACTGTAATAATAGGTTGTAGGATGGAAATATTTATTGGATAAAAATGGTGAAGGGAAAAAATTGCAATTGGATGTAAATGGTCAAGGGATGCGAATAGGCATACGATTTCGACATACGCTCAGAGAAATGAGTGAGAATTTTTCCAAATGTTGATGCACTTTTTACGCTAGTGTGGGTCATCTTGACCCATTTTTGTCGGCCAGAGGGCGTATCAGTGCTACATCCGCTCTCTGCTCGCGCTGTGGGCAAGAAAGTGTGCCACTTTTTGGACAATATGGACCATTCATTTATCTGAGTGATGCACAATCCCCAATCCCTCCGTAAACCTCAGCAAACTTTAAGAAACACGAAAGAAACTCTGGAAAAAGTTTTGAAAGCTCCGCAATTTTACTGTTGTGGGCGTGGGCAACCGCCCCCCCCCCCTTTAAACCTGTGAAATTCTGCTCATTGCGACGCAAAATACTTTGCTCAGTGGAGCAGGATGAAGGGCTTTTGCTCAGTGGGGCAGGATGAGGGTTTTGCTCAGTGGGGCAGGATGGAGGGCTTTGCTCAGTGGAGCAGGATTTTGGGCGCTATTTTTAGTGGGGCTGGACGGGGGCTAAATAATTCAGAGTTACAATTGTTACTCTGAATTACAAATAATTCAGAGTTCGTGACGTAGGCTGAGGAGTCTGTGGCACAAGCTAAGTGAAGTCCATTCGAATGCAGCCACGAATATTCCACAGAATCCAAAGTACAACAAAAATATATCTCGTAGCTCTTGCTGAAGGCAGCAGGCGCTTCATTAGCAGATGTACATGATCGAAATGATCAAATTGTTATTTTAAGAAAGATGAGCAGACATGTGAATAATGTGCGGGATTCAATTGCCGACTACAGACAAAATGAAAGCAGACTGCGAAAAACTCTTTTAGAACCAAACGGCAACGAAGATGTTATAGATTAAGCTTCGGACAGGATCGAGGAACTGTCCGTTGATAGCTCGAGATTGTGTCGAAGAACGACGCGTTCGCAGAGACCTGTCCAAGAATATCCGAATGTGCAAAAGTCTACTTTGGTGTATAAGGCTAAGCTTAAGTCAGAAGGTTTTTTTCTATTTTAACGTGTTTTTTAATATAGGCTATCACTGGTAGTTGAATAGGTAGAGCTCCAACGAAGTTAATAATCTTGTGAACACATGCGATAAGTATTAATGAATGTGTTAATTAGGATTGTACCTATGTTGTAAAAGTTGTAAATGCTTTTAAAAAAAAGTTTGACTTATTTTTAAGAGCAATAAGTCAATTGCTCTTGTTGTAAGGTTAGAAATCGTTTGTAATTTTTATATGTAATTTTAAACGGCAAAATTTGTAAAAAATTGGTTATTATTATAAATTTTGCTAGAAATTTCAGTTTAGAATTTACGGGATGAAATGTGCGGAATGCTGAAGTTCGATGATTATTGTTGCGTGGAAGGCCAGAGCGGAGGAAAGCTTCGATGCCCAAGATCGGAGCTCAAAGGCCACGACATATCACAAGCCTTATAATTGACTCCGCAAAGCACCAAGATGAAAGGAACGCATTTAAAATTTGACATAATTATTTATTTACGGTTTCCGCACGTTCATTATTGAAATTTGTTGATTAGAGACTGCTGTAAAATAAAGTGGTTTAACTATGATCCATCAGTAAGCTTCAAACTATGCGATCATAAAGGTAAGTTGGTACTTTTGGTACTTTTTTTTACTACTACAACACAAGAACTTAACTGTAGCGCTCACTGAAGAATACAAGCCAAAAAGTCAAAGCGTTTTCTGAAGGCAGCGTCGAACCTTCCACGAAAATCGCGAAAAAAAGCTAAACCAAAGGCGGGGATATGAAGATAGAAGCAGGATTATATCTGTATTGGTTATCCAACTGATATTGAGGGGGCAAATTTCTGCGCATTTATTTTCTAGGCGCAGAGTAGGAAGAAAAATTAGCAATTTTTAGCCGCAATTGAAGATGAAAAAGCTGTGCGCGTTTACTGAGATCAAACGCGGTAGTAGTTAATAAAAGCAAACATGAAATCCCGGCCATTTTAATGACATCAAGATGAATAAGGGTATCAGGATAACTTACTTGAGGGAGTCAGCGGTTTGACCACGAATGAGCACGCTTTGTTGACACACACAACGGCGAGCGAGCTTGTTATCCGAACCCACTACAGGAATCCAACCCACTAACTATAACTCGGCAAGCCTGCAAGGAGCATGAACGCACACTCATAAAAATTAATTGGTCATATCACGCTGAAAGTGACACATTCTTACCCGCAGGACGAGCAAAGAGCGGACTTATTACTGATATGCCCTTATGCCGAACCAAACTGGGTCAGTGTGACCCACATGTCACGAGACTTTCAGGGTGAAGTTAGTTTATATCATATTTTGCGGTTGTAACTCACCCTATCAGTAAACACTGATACTGGCAGTAACGCACTGGCAGTAACGTACTGGCAGTAACGTACTGGCAGCAACGTACTGGCAGTGACGTACTGGTATAAACGTACTGGCAGTAACGTACTGGCCGTAACATATTGGCAGTAACGTACTGGCAGTCCGTACGCGGTCCTTTCCTTCACGACGCAGTTACTGCATCTCTGTACGGCATTCCACGTCACGCTGTAATAACTCATCGTATGGAGCGGAAAAATGTCGTAAGTTGCACTGTAAATCTATTGCCGGCGCCTCTTTGTTGTGCAAATGAACTACGCCTGCACACTTTGTTTACGATCTTTTATTTCTTCTGTCCTTACCGCGCCTCTCGTCCTCCTTTATTGTGTCCCAAAAGTGTCTTCCCAACTCCATCTTTATTGTACCCTAACAACGCCTCTCCTTCGCCTTTATTTTGCCCATAAATCTCCTCCCTCCGCCTTTGTTGTGCTCTCAAAACGCTTCTCCTCCGCCTATATTGTATCCTCAAAGCGCCTCTCCTCAGCCTTTAATGTGCCCTTAAAGCATCTCTCCCCGCCTTTATTTCGCCCATGAAGCACCTCTCCCCCGCCTTTATTGCGACCTCAAAGCGCCTCTCCTGGGCCATTATACTGTGCCCTAACAGCGCCTCTCCTCCGCCTTTATTGTGTCCTAACAACGCTTCTCCTCCATCTTTCTTGTGCCCTAACTGCACCTCTCCTGCGTCTTTCTTGTGTCCTAACAGCGCCTCTCCTCCGTCTTTCTTGTGCCCTAACTGCACCTCTCCTGCGTCTTTCTTGTGCCCTAACTGCACCTCTCCTTCGTCTTTCTTGTGTGCCCTAACAGTGCCTCTCGTCCGTCTTCATTGTACCCTCACTGCGTCTCTTAATCGTTCTTTTGGCAGCTATTTTGCGACTTTTCCATAATTTGCATAATGAATCGCACGATGAAAAACAAGATGAAAGCATTTAGTTTTCAGGATGGTTGTGAATAGACGTACATGTTAAGGATAGGACTAGCCCCACGGTTAAGGACCAGCCTCACGGCCCGCAGGTCGCATGCTGTCCTTAAACATGCTTCTTGCCAATCTTATTTAAACCAGACATCTGATGACCTCACCCAGCTCCCCCACGGGGCAATCTTTTCTTGGCCACACACATATTAAAAAAAACTATCTTGAAATTTTATTTACCGCAGTGATGGGGTCTGGTCTGTCACCAACACTCCTTAGTCTCAGGTTCAGGAAGACCGCGTTGTGTATGTCGGCATTGTCTTAGCGGAAAGAACACGCAGCACAATGCGTTATAATCAGTAACAATTTTCATGATAAATCCCACGTACCACTGTACCAGCAGACATAACTCATACAGCTACATGTGTAGCCGGTGTGGGCGACGAGTTTTAATAAGTAAGCTCTGTTATTCGCGGCCGGAGGGCTGGAAAAGTTCCCAGCTCTTGATTTGCACGCTCCACCTCACCATTGCTCTGCGGACGGTAGGGCTTGCACGCAAATATGGTAATAACTGTTAACAGTAAGAAACTCGACACGAAATTGTTGACGCTCCGAGTATGAACGCGTTCAAGAACAGACTAGACAAGGCCATGCAGGAGCATATGTTTAGTCTTGAAATGACTCGTATCCTACGGAACAACTGAAATCTAGAAACGATTTTAAACCTACCGTCCGTTGAAAAGATTTGATCAACAGGCCAGTCTAGTCAAGAAAAGCTTAAGAATCGGCGACATGCCTATCCAGGCCTATTCTTCAATGCCGAAGATACCGTACTATACTTTTTACGCTCGACCAGAACTTGGAATATCTTGAAGTAAGTTTTCATGTGCCCTGATGAATAGGTGCGTATATTTGCATGTGTGGAAATGCGGAAGTATTAATATCTGACAGAACTATTGGTGGTCTTCTCTGAAACATTTTTTTAGGAGTTTGCAAATTGAAAATTTTTTGCTTCAGATTTGTTTTTCTCTAGAACAATAAATGATCAATAGAGTTGTTCATAGCGAGCGAATAATTTGATATTATTAATTTCAAGCTGAATGCAGTTTTTCAGTTGAATAGAGATGAATTGTTGCAAAACATATAAATTTAACTGTCAAATGTAATGTTTCGTCAGTATCGTCCATCAGTAAATGCGTTCTTTCAGCCAATTCGTGTATCAAAAACTAATTCTTTTATCATTGAATAGCTTCGCCTGCAGTGAATGCGTTGCCTGCAGTGAATGCGTTGCCTGCAGTGAATGCGTTGTCTGCAGTGAATGCGTTGCCTGCAGTGAATGCGTTGCCTAAAGTGAATGCGCTGCCTGTATTATGGATGGTATAATTTTTTATTGGGATAATACAAGTATAAATTTTTATATAGGGTGTTATAATTTTTTAACATATGTTATATAATGTTGGATTATGAATAGTATAATTTTTTATTATGGATAATGTAATTTTGCATTGTGGATGATATAGCGTGGGGATATATCCATATAAAACGTCAGATCGACGTTTTATATGTATAGTAAATGATTGAAGGTTAGTCAAATAAGCGATTGATGTCAGTAAGAGATCTAAACGCCTCGCTAACGAGTGCCTCCCTTAACGAGCGTCCTTCGAGTGCTCCGACGGCAGCTATCAGCGAAGGTCACGGTCACCGCAAAATTCACTCTTCATCTCATTCAAGGTTCGTTAACTGCATTCGTTAACTGCATTCGTTATAATATTAAGAGCAGCGGAGGTCAGGAACGCAGTTCCCTGTCAACTCAACTCGCATTTCAGTCGAGGCTTACGTCACGAGGAACGCTGCTATGAATTATAGCCGGACTTTGGGCGGCCAATTATCTAGCATTGCTTGGCCTACGATACCGCGCCTTTGTTCTCAAGCCAAGGATTCAAGGACGAGAGGATGATCAAGGCTCGCCTCAAGGCTAAGGTTTAGCGCTTCGCGTTATGAGCTCGGCTCAAGAGCTAGAATTAGCGTCGCCTTGACGGCGGTATTGGAAAAAGATTCATGTTTCCTGCAGCAGTGACGCGAACGTTTAATCTGTGACGCGAACGTTTTATGAGTGACGCGAACGTTTTATAAGTGACGCGAACGTTTTATGAGTGACGCGAACGTTTTATAAGTGACGTGAACGTGTTATAAGTGACGCAAATGTTTTATAAGTGACGCGAACGTTTTATAAGTGACGCAAATGTTTTATAAGTGACGCGAACGTTTTATAAGTGACGCGAATGCTTCATAAGTGACGTGAATGTTTTATAAGTGACGCAAATGTTTTATAATTGACGCGAACGTTTTATAATGACGCGAACGTTTTATAAGTGACGCGAACGTTTTATAAGTGACGCGAACGTTTTATAAGTGACGCGAACGTTTTAACAATAACGCGAACGCTTTATAAGTGACGCGAACGTTTTATCAATAACGCGAACGCTTTATAAGTGACGCGAACGTTCTATCAGTGACACGAACGTTTTATAAGTGACGCGAACGCTTTATAAGTGACGCGTACGTTTTGTGTGTGACGCGAACGTTCTATCAAAAACGCGAACGGTTTATAAGTGACTCGAACGTTCTATCAGTGACGCGAATGTTTTATCAGTTACGCGAATATTTTAGCAGTGACGCGAACATTTTATCAGTGACGTGAACGTTTTATCAGTGACGCAAACATTTTATAAGTGACGCGAACGTTCTATCAGTGACGCGAACGTTTTATATATCGGTGACGCGAACATTTTATCAGTGACGCGAACGTTTTATCAGTGACGCAAACGTTTTATAAGTGAAGCGAACGTTCTATCAGTGACGCGAATATTTTATCAGTGACGTGAAAGTTTCATCAGAGGCGCGAACGTTTTATCAGTTACGCGAACGTTTTATAAGTGTCGCAAACGTTCTATCAGCGATGAAAACGTTTTATCAGTGACGCGAACGTTTTATAAGTTACGTGAACGTTTTCTCTGTGACGCGAACGTTTTATCAGTGACGTAAACGTTTAGTAAGTGACGCGAACGTTTTATCAGAGACGGGAACGTTTAAAAGTGACGTGAACGTTTTATCAGTTGCGCAAACGTTTTATAAATGACGCGAACGTTTTATCAGTGACGTAAACGTTTTATTAGTGACGTGAGCGTTTTATCTATGACGCGAACATTTTATCAGTGACATGAACGTTTTATTAGTGACGTGAACGTTCTATCAGTGACGCGAACGTTTTATCAGTGACGCTAACGTTTTATCGGTGACACAAACGTTTTATCAGTTACGCGAATATTTTATCAGTGACGGGAACTTTTTATCAATGATGCGAATGTTTTATCAGTTACACGAACATTTTATCTGTGACGCAAACGTTTAATCAGTGACGCGAAGGTTTTATCAGTTACGCGAACATTTTATCAGTGACTGATCAGTATCAGTTATTTTATCGTTTTATCAATGAGAACGTTTTATGAGTGACGCGAACGTTTTATCAGTGAAACGAACTTTTTATATGTGACGTGAATGTTTTCTCAGTGACGCGAACGTTTTATCAGTGATGCGAACGTTTTATAAGTGACGCGAACGTTTTATCAGTGACGCAAATATTTTATAAGTGACGTGAACGTTTTATCAGTGACTCAAACGTTTTATTAGTGACGTGAATGTTTTATCAGTGACGCGAACGTTTTATCAGGGAAGCGAACATTTCATCAGTGAGTCAATAACGTAAACGTTTTATCAGTAACGCAAACGTTTTATCAGTGACGCAAACGTTTCATCAGTGATGCGAACGTTTCATCAGTTAGGTGCTAGCGTTAAGGGCAGAGATAGTGCTAGTGTTAAGAGCAGAGATAGTGCTAGCGTTATGGGCAGAGATAGTGCTAACGTTATGGCCAGAGATGAGGCTAGCGTTATGAGCGTTTTAGAGCCCCGATGTCGTTCAAAGGAATTACTTTTATTAAGAGTTGCACAAGGTGTTAGTCAAGATTTAGACGCGATGCAGTAACTCCCTCTAATTGGCTTGCAGCTCCACTCATTTCACATCTTAACGACCACCCACACCAATTACGATGCGACTTACGTCATCACTTACGTTGGCAGTTACGACCAAAACTTACGAGGTTTTGCGCATATGCCGCCACAAGGCCGTGACAGGTGCTTCCCAGGACACCGAACAGTCATTGCTGGAATGGGGCCCAAAAAATTCATTTAATACATCAGAGAGCAAAAAAAAACTTCCTTTAATGCCACTCTGGGTTCGTTAAACGGGGAAACTCTCATCATAAAAGTACCTTACGATCATAAGTGCCGTATAAAATTTTAGGAGTAATTAATAGAATTTTTATGATACAGACAACTTACAAGCTTCTTTGGTATTTGTAGTAAGCGTTTCGGACGTAGCCGCCCCAGGCCACGCTGGAGTTCTTACACCGGTAATATACGTACTGTATATATTAATTAACGCAGTAATTTTTCAGTTAAGGATACAGAATTTCTTGAATACGAAAACAAAAACGAGGAATAATTTTTAGTGTGTACTCATGAATGTTTTTTCATAAGTAATAAATATGTAAAAGTGAATGAAGAATATGGGAACCTCGTCAGCCGAGGTGTAGTGGAACCGGTATGGTAGAGAGCTACGGCTTCTAGAACGCTTTTATCTAGAGCTTCTAGAACGCTTTTATCTAGAGCTTCTAGAACGCTTTTATCAAGAGCTTCTAGAACGCTTTTATCAAGAGCTTCTACAACGCTTTTATCTAGAGCTTCTAGAAGGCTTTATCTAGGGCTTCAATAAGACTTTTATCTAAAACTGCTAGAAAACTTTTATCCAAATGTTCTAGAACGCTATTATCTAAAACTTATATAAGTATTTTTTCTAGAGCTTCTAGAACGCATTTAACTTGAGGTTCTGGAATGCTACATTCTACAGCTTCTAGAACGCTTCATCCAGAGCTTCTAGAATTTTTTCGTCTGGAGGTTCTAAAAAGTTTTTATCTAGAGCTTCTAGAATAGGTTCATCCTAGAACCTGCTCACATCACACTATTGGATTGCGATTCAATTGGCAGAATAAATATAAAGCAAAAACAAAAGCTCTCAGTGTACGCTGGAAAAACAATAAATTTTTACTAGCATGCCGTAAAAAAAGGAATTTTTTATGCCGATTTTTTAAATTTTTATTTGATTTTTTAAGCGGCAGAAAGTGAAATCTCATTCAGGAAAATGTATGGGTAGCAGTGTCCGAAACTCTCTCGCACTCATAGCACGAGAAAATAATTAACAGACTTAGCAGTGATACGTCATTTGCTGGGCCAAAATGGGTTAGAATGACCCACAAAAGGTTGAAGAACCCATTTTCAGCCTTTTTATCAATGGAGAATCCATTTTTTAGCTTTTTTTATCCATGCATAACTCATTTTCAGCTTTTTTATCCATGGAGAACCCATTTTTAGCTTTTTTTTATTCATGGGGAACCAATTTTGTAACTTTTTATCCATGGAGAACCCATTTTTCAGTATTTTTATCCATGGACAACCCATTTCATATAGTTAATACTTCATTTCATACTTAATAATATTATAGTTAATATTTCATTTCATTCAAGAAAATTCCCATAGTTTGTTAGTCATCCTGACCAGCTTTAGCCTTTGAAAACGATGAGTTTTCCGTTCCATTTTGGTGAAAAGGGCATCATTATTCGAACAAATTGACCCACTGCATCCTATGAGTGATACTTGCTCGAGTAATAAATTGTTTCATCGAAACTTGTAGATGAACTTTCATTTAAACTTCAACTTAGATGAGATAAACCTAATTTTTAATCTATTTCTTGGTTCAGAGCCGCGGTCATCAAAATCGTCGAGCAGAACCAGGGTTTGAAGGAGAACTAAAAAATACTAAAGACTGAAATTCCTCAGTTCTTACAGTAGTTCGGGATTAAATGGAGAACCTTCAATACTTTTTGATCAAGTGTCATGTACACACATTTTATTTATCTATTTCAAATCTTAACTAGATTTTAAAATATTAGTTAGTTTATTTATTGGTGCAGTACAATACTCTGTTCCCCGTAGTTCAAGTAAAATTAATAACCTGGCTCAGAACTTAAAAGTTGCAAAGTCTATCAATAAATAACTTATGAGCTAATTATAAATCATCAATATAGTTTTATTATTCAGTTAATTTATTTAATATCTACTTATTTTTTATTTACATTTATGCATTTATACATTTATTTATAATATACATTTGTATTATAATATATTTATACATTTATTTATAATATATGGTGCATACATTTATGTACCATATATTAAAATATAATTTATTTAATAACTATTATTAAATATAATCAACAATAAAGAAACTAAATACTTATTAATATAATCGAATTCAAAATGCGATAACGGAATATTATGATTTAAATAAAACGCAAACGTCTTTTTTGTTTGTGATATCATTAGAGGGATGATTCATTCGGTCGTAATGATGCTTGTTCAATGCTGCGCAATGATAATGATCGTTCAATGCTGCGCAATGATAATTATAATATACAAGTTTATCATTATTTTAATACACCAAATAAAAGTAAAGCGATGAAACAAAGTAAAAGTAAAAAATAAAAGTAAAGCGAGAATGAAAAAAATGAAAAATGTTATCAGCTATAATTTTCAAATTAAATCTTCTACTTGTTTTATGATTGTAAATTATTTAATATTCAATTATTTGCTGAAGATTAAAATACTAAAATACCTTAACTATCCTTTAATGAAAATGACGTTGAATGACTATAGATTCTAGAAAACTTTTATTCAGCGTTATTTGAACATCAGATGCTAGGTGCAGGAGTCTCAAAAAAATTATAATATAAAAGTAAAATTTAAAAAATATAATTGAATTACAATATATATAATTCATCAGCAAGGAGTAAAATGATGTAACAAAATAACGGAATTCCTCTAAGCTACTCTCAATAGAATGTTTTCAAGACGCCATACAAAGAAGCTTCCATAAGAAATGCCCGGAAGCGAGCTGTTGAAATATGCAAACGACCACGATTTGTGATAGGCCCGCATGCACTCAGAAATATTACTGGGGCACCTTGTCCTAATAGTGACACACTTTCTGCACGTATCACTGATGCAATCTTGTACCGTGGCTAACAGGGCCAGGATGACCCACGATGGGAAAAAGTTTCATCGCTATTTGGCCAAAGTTTCTTTATGTCTCTGATTGCAACCAGGCATAAACAAAGACGACGTATCATTGGCCGCCGATACCACGCCTATAACCTGTAAGTGAGACACACACACTTAGAGAAATGAGTGAGACACTGTCCAAAAATCGATCTTTTCTTTTTCCATCTTTTGTACTTGGGTGGGTCATCTTGACTCAGTTTGGCACATGGTGCATCAGTGCTACGTCCGTACTCAATGCTCGGGTCGTGGGTTAAGAAAGTGAGTCACTATTTGGACAATGGGACTTATTAATTTTTCTGAGTGACGTCTGACGGATGCGAGGCGATCGTTCACACCGTGAGTCATACAAGAAGTTGGCTTCGTTCTATGGGCAGTAACATTGGCCGGATTAATGACTTCTATAAACCACCGATAAACCTCCGATAAATCTCCCATAAACCAGCCTGTCGGCACAATGCAACGCCCTGGACTTACGACGTCCTAGATTCTCAAGTTCGACGAGACGAGCAACTTCCTGTGAAAATGTCTCTTGTGCACTCAAAAAATCAATGGGTTATATTATATGTTATCCAAATAGTGACACTTTCTAACCCTCAGCACGAGCACTGTGAGCGAAGTCTTATTTCGTCATTTTCCGGTCGCCTTTTCGTCATTTTGGTTTTTCCACGTTTTTTTTTCCGGATGTCCTTGTACTGGACCAAACTGGGTCAAACTAACCCAAACAAGGACATAGAGTAATCACAGTTCGGAAAAGAACTCACTTTCTTTCTTGAGTGCACGTACCCGCACCCATCTGACATTCATACATTCCATGAAGAAATTAATGTAATTGTTTACATCTACACATCAATGTATCCCATCAGGCGGGTCAACTTTAATTAAGCGTTTAAACGGTACATTTGATTCGACTAAACGTTAAAATTACATCGATTTTGCGTTTAGTGTACATCAAATGAACGTTTTTCAGGCGTTATTTGTCTATTGATCAGCCGAAAAATGATGAACAGATAAAATAATGATAAGAGGATGATGAATGGATAAGTGATGAGCAGAAGAATGATGAACAGATAAATTATGATGAGAAGAACGATGAATAATTAATGATGACAGATAAATGATGAATAGATACACTTAATTCATGAATATAAAGCGTACCTAACTCGTAGGATGAGATTGTCTGTTGATGGAACGAATTCATGCGTTTGGTGGTGAGTGTTTGATGGAGAGTGTTTGACGGTGAGTTTGCTTATATTTTGTGTTTGTTTTTCGTTACTCTTTTCCCAGTTGCAGTCTATATCATTTCTTTTTTCTTTCCAAAGTATGATAATGATGGCAGTTATCCTGATAAAAATGATGATGATAGCGTCCATTGACAATCATTAGCGCGAGGCGAACGTAAAATCCAGTTACGCAAACGCTGGACGCGCGACAGTTTAAACACACGACGCCATTACGGCGGCGACCGAGGGTAGCGACATTAATGTTATTTGCCTGTTATAAGTTACGGCTACGGGCGCGAGGGCGCTACTGGTTACGGGCGAGGGGCGCTGCAGGTTACGGGCGAGGGGCGCTGCAGGTTACGGGCAAGGGGCGCTGCAGGTTACGGGCGAGGGGCTGTCTCTTATACACATCTAGATGTGTATAAGAGACAGAAATAAGGGTTTTTCGGGGTTTTAAAGCCAAACCCATGGTTTGAAAACCATAAAATAAGGGTTTTTCGGGGTTTTAAAGCCAAACCCATGGTTTGAAAACCATA
>NW_025941767.1:103595-104509 GCF_000764305.2 Hyalella azteca
GGTTACGGGCGAGGGGCGCTGCAGGTTACGGGCGAGGGGCGCTGCAGGTTACGGGCGAGGGGCGCTGCAGGTTACGAGCGAGGGGCGCTGCAGGTTACGGGTGAGGGGCGCTGCTAAAAACACAAATTTTTAAGCCCCAAACAAGACAAGGTAATTACGCGGCGTCTCAATGTGGGTATAATTAAGCTACACGCTCCCCTGATAACTACACTCAAAAAAATATGCCGATTCTTAAGACCAGCAAAAGAAGAAGGAGAGTTAATTTTACGCCGTGTAACTCAGTTAAAAAAACCGGGACTTTTCTTCAGCATCATTCAGTGAATTATTAACTGAATGATATGAGTGTCTGAATAATATGATCTATTCGGTGCGGAAAATCGAAATGGATGTTCTTCAGGCTTGGGAAAAATAGTGGCCGCTGTGTATCACTGTTCAATTAATTAATGAGAACATGTTTGGACTTGAGGCTTCCAAAACGGTGCAGTTCTTCAAGCATGGAACATTGTAGACTTAATTAGGTTTTTTGGGAAACGTTCTTGTGTCTGTGGGTGCATATATTATATGCCCAGACCGCAATCTAAATACAGAGGCAAAGAATCTCTGGCCGTGGCGGGACCGAAGCTCTTCAACGTCTAGCCGAAGAATTTAAGAGAGGCTGGGTTCACCTCATAGAGACTGGACGTGTTCCTGGGCACAATCAATGATTGTCCGCCTCTGCCCCACTACCAGCAGCTGGCCCAACTGAGGGCATCAGCTGGCTCATGTGAAGGCATCAGCTGGCCCAACTGAGGGCATCAGCTGGCCCAACTAAGGGCATCAGCTGGCCCAACTGAGGGCATCAGCTGGCCCAACTGAGGGCATCAGCTGGCCCAACTGAGGGCATCAGCTGGTCCAACTGAGGGCATCAGCTGGCC
>NW_025941767.1:105078-106258 GCF_000764305.2 Hyalella azteca
ACACTAACTTGATTAACGGTAATTAATTAAACCGGCGAAATGCCGTTTTGCTATTTTCAAATTACTTTTAAATTAATGGCGACAAAATTACCGATATGATAAGTAATTCTGATAATTAACGGTAATCAATTCAAATAACGAAAGTTGGACGAAGATATAAGAACAGATTTTTCAATTTAATTAAGTTCATTAGTTGAAGGAAATCTTTTCTCAGGGAAGAACGAAAACAATCGAAGAATTGTTTTCGATGGACCCTGATGCCCTCAGGAGGCCATTGCGTCCCTCGGTCGGTCGGGTCCACGGCTGGCGAGGGCAGGTGAAAAGAATAAAAATTGTGTAGATAACAGACTTGTTATCCCGTGTGCCAGATAACCTGATAACAGGTTTGTTATCCTGCGTGCCAGTTAACTTGATAACAGGTTTGTTATCTTGCGTGCCAGTTAACTTGATAACAGGTTTGTTATCTTGCGTGCCAGTTAACCTGATAACAGGTTTATTATCTTGCGTGCCAGTTAACCTAATAACAGGTTTGTTATCCTGCGTGCCAGTTAACCTGATAACAGGTTTGTTATCCTGCGTGCCAGTTAAATTGATAACAGGTTTGTTATCCAGCGTGCTAGTTAACCTGATAACAGGTTTGTTATCCTGCGTGCCAGTTAACCTGATTGCAGGTTTGTTATCTCGCGTGCCAGTTAACATGATAACAGGTTTGTTATCCTGCGTGCCAGTTAACCTGATAACAGGTTTGTTACCCTGCGTGTCAGTTACGTGATAACAGGTCTGTTATCCTGTACCTATAATAATTAACCTGATTACAGGTCTGTTATCTGCACTTTAGTTAACCTGTTAGTGCTTGGCGTGATCGCTGTTAGTTTATATAATATTTTATTGCAATAAAAATATCACGTTATGATAATCATATTATGGTATTATAAGATTGTTATCTAAAGATGATTATTTTAAAGTTTAATGGGTATTATTTTCATACATACAGCGTGCCGGCTACCTCATGTCTTTAAGATAACAGCTGCTCCACATTAAGCTCTCTCATTTAACGCAATTGAAAGATTTCTAATTCGAAAAAAAGATAGTCGCAAAACTGTGGATAATCGTGAGCACTAATTATGTATGCTTGAAATTCGTGTGTCCTCTGAATATTCGTGTCCATATTATTATTGTA
>NW_025941768.1:0-129049 GCF_000764305.2 Hyalella azteca
TAGGCTTGTCAAAATAAGATACTAACCTAGCTGCCTAGCATACTTGCAGACAGATCCAAGTCTAAGTTCATTTTTGGTATATCTCTGCCTGTGGCTGGATTCTGATGAATCTTAATTGTATTAAATAGGTATTCTGATATTAGAGCTACTCTACTGGTTTCCTGACTCTAGTGCAAACAAAGGATTTTTCTGGTAACTATTTTTATTTTTGCAATTCACTTTAGAATTTAATTCAATATCTATTGCAACTAAGAATTTAGAGCAAAGTCTAAAGAAGATGCCAAGCAAATTCACCATGTAAATTTGAAAGCGTTTTGATTTAGTCTTTAGGGAGTCCAGCTCCATCATGCATCAATACCAGCATCATCAGTATGGCAATCTGCGTAGGATGTTGGAATGACTTCACATAACTTCTACATACGGGTTTCTGAACACCGCGGACGGAGCTAGCATTTGAACTTACTTCTTGGTAAGCCTCCCCATTCTTCCATTCCATGCGCCTCCATTCCAGACAGCAGACAGTGCAATGTGGCTGTATCTGAGTGATTTCAGGATACTCAGCTCTGCTTCTGGTTGCTCGGATTTGGGGATTTTGGTGTCTACATATCTTCAAACAAAAACCATCCCTCAATAATGCATTTAGTTCATATTCTCTTGAAATAGTGAATTGCTAGGCTTTCATGGTTTAGAGTTTTTTCCTCAACTTTTATTCCTTTTGCAACCCCTAAGACTGATACAATAAGTTGTTCTGATCTAGTTCTGTTTTTTGTTATGATGTTTTGTTTGGTCTTGTTTGGTTTTATGACCTATTGTAGAATTTTGACTTATAAAATGATTTTAATCATTTCTAGATTGTCAAACTTATGATGGACCTGGACTCCAAAACATTTTCAATATCGATATGGTGAATTTGCTTGGCATTTTCTTTGCTTTTAAATTCCTTGTGAATTTGCAATATAAGTACTATTGCAACTATACTGGTATGATGGAATCCATGGTAGTTATTGGTCCACTTGTAGGTTTTAAAAGTGAAAAACTAACTAGTTAAACTGAAAAATTGGGCCAAAGCCAGCCACAAATAAGAGAGAATCCTGAGCTTGTAGTCAATTCTGTAATTTTAGAAAAATTCTGGCCAATATTCCATATTGGCTTAGAAGTTCTTGTTTGGAAAGGTTAGGCACTATCATCAGTCTTCACCAGGCTAACTTGCTCTTGGTTTCAATCTCAACAAAATTATATGTTGATAAATATGAAAGGATAATCAAGTAGACTTTTTATCCATTTATTGCCAGGCTTACCTTACTAATACATGTTGAAGAATTATATCAATACATCTGCTTTTGCTTGTGGAAAATTGAAAAAAAGTTTTCTAACGAGTAGGTTAACTTGCCTTGCCATGGCTGGGTAATCCCTGAAATGAATACTAATGGAATAATGAAGCTAACTTATGTTGATTAAATAAAGACTTCTTCAAACCCATAGTTTTGCATTTAATACAGAACTTAAAGATGACCCTTTCCTGGAAATGTGGAAATATTCCGTGTCTTTTAAAGCATATTTATTGTTTCCAATTATAAAAATCAAATTTCAATGTTTTATTTAATCTATTGCTCCCATTTTGCCCATTTTTTTTTTTTTTTTTTGCATTGCACTTTGCAATGACTTACCATTCTTTCACTGAAAATAAATTTGTAGGTCCAGGTAATATCCTGGCACTATAAATATAGGAAAGACCCTGAATAGCCCCTATGTATATTATATTTTTGTAGTGCCAGGTCTTGTACACAAACAAAGTTTGGCTGAAATATTATAAATGGGGAAGAATAAGCAAACCAATACAGGGTAATTTGGTGCTTTAACATATGAAATACACTGCACCATCAATTGCTCTTGGCTTACTGAAATCTTGGTGTGTCATCTCATTATCACTAATCCATAGATATTTAACACATGTAGTGATGAAGCAGTGTTAGAACAATGCACTCTTCAGTTAATTTGAGTAGAATTAGATTTATGCACTTGCATGCTTTCATGCACTTAGAGGCATACCTTGTGTCATATTGTGATTTGTAGAATTCATTTTGCCATTTATTTTTATCATGTTTTCAGGTTGTAATTTGGGAGAACATTATAATTTCTTTATTTCAAGTATGTTGTTTGTTTCTATGAATTATGTCAGCTTGTGATTTGCAGTAATATTATCTGCTAACATTCCTGCATTTGCTTTGCCATCCTTGTCACTGATCTTGATATTGCAAAAACTGATATCACAAAAATTGCAGGCTTTGCTAAGAAGAAGCACAGACTTTATTTATGGTATAAAAAAAAAAGATGATCCACTGGCTGTGTTAAGTGATGTTAATGATGAAGAGGTCTCTGCCATACAACTTTACAAGACATTCTGAAAGGCTTTGCTGGCTTCATCTAAATAAGGCTTTTCATCCTGCATAGATCTATCTATTGCATATCTTGCACACCTGTTCAAGTTCATTTGTTTTCCCTGACTGACATCACTGTGATATAAAACAATCTCACAAATATTTTTTTATACCTAATAAAGTAGACCTTAGCAATAAGATGTATAAATTAAATTAACATTGATAATAATTGATTTGATTAATTAAAATGTATCTAAGGCCAGCTTGATATTGCAAGTGTTCTGTAGGTTCTGAATTATAGAGAATTGTTTATTTGCTGGGTCTCTATAATATGCTTAGCACATTTCAATACATTTTCCTTTGCAAAAATATTGCCAAACTCATGCAAATGTGTATAAATGGCAGTGTCTACAGATTGTGAATTGCAATTGATACATAAATCACAATAAAATTACAAAAACTTGAAAGCTTTCTTAGAGAATTTTGGTTCTCTTCTTATCCCCTGTAGTTCATGTGAGGTTTCTATGACTCAAGTCCCATATATTAATGTTACCCTTTTGATTGGTTAAATTAAATTGAGCTTGTTGGTTTTAGGATACATTTGTGGTAAAGTTCTGACATGGAAACGAAGTGATTCCTTGAAGTCCTTGTTATTATTTCTAAAACAGGTGAACTGTAATATGCATTTTATTTGTCAATATAGAATTTGAGGTGTTATATTCTTTATCAGCACAAGAACAATTCAGTATTTCTGAAAAATCTTTAGGAAAATGGGAATTTTGCCAGCTAGACATTTAAATTATTTTATAATAAATAAATGCAGTTATCAGTTTTGGTGATAATGAAAATTTGTTAAATCATGTAATTGGGTCTGATTTAAAAAAAATTGTCTCGAGCAAGCCTTGATTTTTGAGCCTGGTTCTTCCATAGTAAATTAAATCAATTTGATTGCACATGTTCTAGTTTGCAGAGACCAGAAGTTTCCGTTTGACTGTACTTATTTTAAACTTCTCGGAGAGCATAGGACCCCATTTTACCTCACATATTCTCTCAAAGACCAGAAGTTAGGATTTTAGCCATGCTTTTCTTGTTAATTGTCGCGGGCAATGTTGCGGAGGAGAGAAGTAGGGTGCTTTGTTTTCCATCTCAACACGGGCGTCGCCTCGAGTGTTATTCCTTCCGGTGCGCTAATGCGTCTAGTCTTACCTGCACACGGGCAAGGCAGAGCCCGCTTCTGTACATCTTCAGTATGGACAGATTTACGTGTGAATGAAGTATAATATTTTCCTTTACTTATTTTACGTCTAGAATCATGTAAATTTTAGGCAGCCTGAAAACGAGCTGATAAAAACAGTCCTGTTGAAATCTATACCCGATAACGAGAACAGATTAGCAGTCATGTTGACATCTATGCTCGTTTTTTACTAAAACCGCCGCGAATGCTTATGTCGTCAGATTCCACTGATTGCTTGTCAAATGATATGGCAGTATTCGTATCTATGAGTATTGCCTTTTCACATTGTATGTATTGACTACTTCCGATCTATCTGCCAAACTGCCTTTATCAGCCAGCTAATTAAGATGTCGCCAAATGTTTCTTTCTGCTGGTCCGGTATTCGCAGTTAATTAAATAATTTCTTTATAACCCGATGAAAAATTCGATGCTATTAATTAACGGATGAAGTTAGCGCCCCTAATATTAATATTCGTTCACAGTCAGTCTGTCCCTGCACTTGGTCTGTAGTTTATAGGGAGGGGCCTTATTCGTCAAGAGCTCAGTGCCGCTTATAGCGCGTAAACCAATCCCCTACCCAGCCAGCCGAACTCCCACTCTAGTGCAGTAGTTCTCATAACTTCATTTTAGCGTTCCGTTGGTTGTACTTTATATAATAATCGTGGTTAGTAAAATACTGGTAGAAGTGTTTGTGTTATGCTTTACCATGTAAACTATTGTCAAGATACATTCAAGCGGCAAATGGATTAATATAGCACGCTGAGTTTGATAACATGTTGAAAAATTGATAAGAAATAAAGACGCCCAACCAGGCGGTACATGCGTGTTAAATAAAGCTCAAAATCTTGTCGCATCATCCGTTACCTGCTTCCAAATGTATACATTTTTCGAAGGTAATCCTAATGAACCTACTACTACTAATTAATGTCCGTAAACATCAATCGTCGCTGAAATCGCAGTTGCGAAGCACACTGATGTTTTTCCTCTTTCGTTGAAGGAAAATATGTACGCATTTCTGTCAAATGAGGATACCTTCTACTTGTTGCATGGAAGATGTCTTAGAAGAAAAAATTATTTGCTTAGGTACATGTCTGCGGTAAATTTTTTTAATTACAAATATGCTTACTGCTGGTATAGAATACTGTTTGAGAATCTATGAAAGTTTCAATATTATTCACTTTCGGGATAAAGTACCTTGTAAAGTCTGTTGATATTTACTGTGTTTGTATGGCTGTGTTGGAATTTAAATGGCCTGGTGCCCAGCCCTGCTCTCTCGAGCAAAATATGTAGCCTGAGTGCGTCCTAGTGGAAGCATCAATCAGCTGTGAGTGTTTACGAACGGGGCCTGTGCTGCTTTACTTCTATACTTTCTGCGTGTGTTGCCCTTCTCTACTGCTCGTTTCACCTTCTATCCTGTCTTGCTTGGGAACATTTTTCGTATCTTATTATGGCTTTTTCGGCTCGTTTGACTCCAGAGAAGGCAAAATTCTGCCAACTTTTGTTTGGACCTGTCATTTCTTTCGCTTTCGGTACTTGTGAGTTCTAATTATTAATGTTAACAGTTAGATTTCGTTAGCTATTCCATGTGCACGTTTCCAGATGTGGATAGACGTGCTTTCTGTTTATCAGCCTAAAAACCGTCAGTGTTCGATACGAGTAAATTTACTGTGTTAACTAGTTTGTGCCTTCGCTCATTTTCAGTGTCATAGTTTTATCCAGTTATTTTGATTTCAAATTCCTAGATCAAGTCATTTATTTTGTTAGTTACAAATTTGAGTAAATTCATGTAAAATGTCACATTTTTATTATATATTTTATATCTAAAAAATTTCTTCAAATTGCTTGGTCAGTCTCCGATATGTTCTATTATTGACAAAAAAAAATGTAGACCTGCTTTCTTCCTTTAAAAATTATGAGCTTTTCTTCATCAAACGTTGTACTGGCTTAGCTTTCTATAGGTCATAACATTTTCACGATTCATAGCCTCAACTTTTACTTTACGACGCACTTACTTGGTGTTGAGGTCCCACCATTCATATTACTTCAAGACCACTTGCTGCAATGAACCGAGTGGTTTTCAAGGGTCAAAACTCAAAACATATATTTTTCGATCTTTGTACATGAAACGATGAATTAACCGCATGATTACTTTTTCTCTTTCATCTTCCCTTGCTCTTTTATCTTTAAGTATTTTTCCTACGAAGCGTTCTGGTTAACGTGGCGACCTGCACTCAAAAAATTGATGGGTTGTATAGTCCAAATAGTGACACACTATCTTACTTATTTTCACGAGCAGATAGCGGACGTTGCAATGACACGCCATTTTGCGTTGTTGAACCGGATACAGAACATGACCCATACTAGGAAAAACAGGGCATCACTATTGGGACAACTGCTCACTCATTTCCCTGAGTATGTTGCGTTAGTGTTCCCTCTACTAGGCGATGTGAGCGCCCTGCCCTCAGTTGGGGCACGGACTTGGCCCCGAGCGTTGCCTCTATAGCACTCGTGACACCTAGACGTTGCTTGCTAGAAACTATCCATCTTAACAATCACCGTCAAAAATATTGGTTATTTTTATACTTCTTTTTGTTTATTTTTATCAGTTTATTTTTTATTATCCGTCTTAACAATCATCGTCAAAAATATTGTTTATTTGTATCCGTCTTTTTGTTTATTTTTATCCGTTTATTTTTTATTATCCGTCTTAACAATCACCGTTAAAAATATTATTTATTTGTATCTTTATTTGTTTATTTTTATTCGTTTATTTTTTATTATTCGTCTTAACAATCACCGTCAAAAATATAGTTTATTTCCCAAATCGTTCACCTAATCATGTGGTTTTAGTTGACGGTTTTCACTAGATGAAAGTTTGTTGACAACCGTAGAGGAATTAGTACAGCCTTAGTGCGCAGTAGCATTACTTGAAGTATATTAGTACAGCATTAGTACATTACCAGAGTTGGAGCCTCTTCTGTCTACACTTTGATCTGTTCTCGAATGGACATTGGAAATAGGTGAAGATAATTCTCTGGTGTTAGTAGTCGTTCCCTTGTGAAGTTTAGAGAACTTCTTGACTTTAGAATGGACGTCGCAGAAATGCGAGCGCACCGCCGAGTATGGTCGTGGATACAGCGTTGGTGAGTGCCTTTCATACGAGCCTCTTTCTTAGACATTCTGAGAAATGAGGACACTTTGTTCAAATAGCGATGCACGTATTTCCCTTGTGTGGGTCATCTTGATCTAATTTGGCCCGGCAAAAGGGTGTATCTGTAATACGCCCAGGAAATGTCGCTATTTGGACAATAATTCTTTGACTTTTCTCAGTGTAATCGCTGACGTAATCATAACTTAAGTAACTATCGTCATTTTGCGTTTGAATGTCTGCGATCGCTGGATTGCTCAAATTGTCATTATTTTGGGGGTTTGCAATATTAGATTTTTTTATAAATCCGCTCCCGTGACTTAGTTCTCGAGTTCCCTACTGCATAAACTCCATCTATGTAGTATTTACTTTCCGATCAGTCGTACTTCACTATTTACATCTTAGTGGACTCTCATTCGTCATCACACATTCCATCGGTATGCATTCACTTCTCTCTCGTAGATTGTAAACAGAACCAGTCTTAGGCTAGGTTAAGTATTGATGTGTTCAGAGTGCACACTCACCTTAGTGAACCCGGATTACCTGATCATATCTGCCCGGGCAGCAGCTGTGGCTGCCATGTGCGCTACAGCTGAATGATAGCAGCAGCTGTGGCTGCCATGTGCGCTACAGCTGAATGGTAGCAGCAGCCGCGGCTGCCATGTGCGCTACAGCTGAATGATAGCAGCAGCTGCGGCTGCCATGTGCGCTACAGCTGAATGATAGCAGCAGCTGCGGCTGCCATGTGCGCTACAGCTGAATGATAGCCACAGCTGCAGCGTTGGTCTTATCGCTCCACTAGCACCACATGGCCCAGCCTCAAGTCTTGACTCTCATATCATCGCTGCCTCCATCACCGTATCCTCATAAGGGCTCTAATCTACATCTAGACTTCCGACTCCTCTGTCGACTATATCTTCATTCTAGAACATGGTTCAAAGCGCATATTTGAAATTATTTGGGGTTTAAGACTGCCCCGTAATTCTTTCAATAAATCCCTAACCTTACTGTGTAGACTTTGTACACTTCTCTCTGCAGACTTCAAGGCGTACGTCGTTGCTTTATTTCAACTCGACACTCGTTTATCCTGAGTGGTGTCCGATTCGCCATGGCGCATGATGAAATTTGATTTCTCCAATTTTGCAATGATTTTGTTTATGCATAGGACCATGCTTTTAATGCAAGATTCGCAATTGATATTTCATGCACATTATACATGACAAGGTGCGGTCTATTAGGAGAACAAATGCCGGCGAGCTTGGGTACTTGACAGCTAATCTGACGAAGAAGTACTTAATCGCGTTGCTCCTAGATATCGTATCAGCGAATCATAGACAAAGAAAAAATGTCAGAGATCAGTTTGAATTGATACTTTATGTATGATGTATGTATATCAATGAATGGAAATTAGCTTTGTTTTAAGCGTTTAACTTTCCTTACACTGGGCAACGAGTTCTGAAGAATGTAGATATTTTTTTTGTGCCTAACACTAGTTGTTTTCTATCGTGAGTCTTATTTTCATTACAATTTTTGGGGGAATTTTATCAGGGAATTGTTTCTGAGATACCATCGCGATCGTTTTAGTAGCAAATTGGAATTCGTGTTTTCTTCTTCAAAACTATTTACTTTCAGTGATTTTGCACTTCCATTCGCGATTAATTTTAACATAAAACTGTTATCGTTCTGTCGATATGAAACTTAGTTATGCTTGCTCGTTAAGCACCATGATCCAATTGGCTTGGAAGACATGTTTTTGCACTAGTGTCTTATTTTAATGAGAATTCTCTACTGTCAAGCTGACACTCCTCTCGCTGGCGCTTGTTTTCAATGTCGGGGACGAGAAACATCCTCTACTCCAACTTCCCCCTTACTTCCTGATGTGCTTCTTTTGTTGCCATGCCCCTCCCTCTTTCCCTTCCCGCTGATCCTAAACTCACGTCATCTCCCCGGCATGTTGCTGCTCTACCTGCCGCCTCCCTATACCTCTACTGTCCCGACCTGTTCGCTACTCATGGTCTTGTATCCTATTTACAAGATTCGTACGCGATACTTATATACGTATACATATGTTCTGCCAGCGAAATACGTATGTCATTTTTTCAATATTATGCCCACTTGTAAGCTGTGTTTAAATTCTTTTGTCTGAATTCGCTGTCGGTCCCTAGTATGTTACTTGTTTGTTAACGTTCACAATTTTACCATAGATAATTTGAATTGCAAGCTTGGGCTTGTGGTTTGCTTTATTCCGAGTTGAACCTTCGTCTTTTGGTTTTATTGGCGGCTAACCACCGTGGCCGTCCACAACCTCAGATTTAATTGCGCTTAGTATTTATTACTTCCTTGAATTCGATGGTTTGAATTGGACTGCCGCAATTTTAGTCATAGTTGAAAACATGTTGTCATACTTCAAACATTATATTCACTGAGAAAAATGTTTCAGTGTAAAGCAATGAATTGACAATGAACATTATAAGTTAACAGTTTTACATAAAATTGCCTTATTTTTGTGTTTTTAGTAGCTACCGATATTTACATGTTTCGCCCCCAATAATTACACAGTTTCTTCGATCTATCTGCATTATGATAGATCTATCTCTACTAGAATGGTCGAAACCAGATTTCATAAAATCAAATTAAACTTTGAGCTCCTATTTCTCCTCTGTGAAGTAGGCTGTGGTTTTGCGGCTGTAGTGCCGCTATACTCATTAATATTTGAGGTTTTATGCCTCTTTACAATCCTGTGGTTTCGATTTGGAATGCGCCTCAGCATTCCCAATTGCGTGTGCCAGTTCAATAGTATAAGTTTTTGTGGGAATGGAATTCTGGGAATTTTTGTAGGATTGGAATGCTGATGTTTGGAAGTTTCAAGAACCTAGTGACAAATCGTAGCTAATTATAAAACAATTTAATAATTTTCATGAACCATAAGCTAATATTCGCCGGATAATCGACATCTCGATTTTAATGCATTAACCGATTGAATAGTCGGCAATTTAAAGTCGCGGAAGAATTGCCTCTTAATCGATCTTGGTGTTAATTTTTAATCAGCTTTTTATAAATGAGTGATCTTTCAATGCAGGAACGAAGGCAAGTACACGGTTGCATTGTTTTGTCTTGTCACAATTAGTATTTTGTTGAACTTATTTAGCTCGGTATTTAAAATGGAAGTTTTTGATGCCCATAAAACACAGCGAGTGCATATTAGCTTTATTTCATCAGATGTAATCACGAGTATCGAGTAAATATACATATCCAGTATAAAATAAATCCATTGTATAATATATCCATATATAGTTCTAAATTAATTTCGAAGTTTAGAACGAATTATTTCGCTACCCAGGAGAAAGACAGCGAGTGCATATTAGCCTTATTTGATCAGATGTAATCACAAGTACGTACCGAGTAAACATATTATATCGATTATAGAGTATATCCATGTATCCCTCTAAATTAATTTCTATGTTCAAAACGAATTCTTTCTCTACGCAGGAAAGACAGCGAGTGCGCTAGCGGCGGCGAAGATGCGAGCGACGACAACGAAGACGAGGGGTCGTTAGAGGACGAGAGTCTCGCCTCGTCCTCGTCTGGCGCCGCTAAGAAGCACGTCAACAAGGGCCGGTGGACTAAGCAAGAAGACGAGGTGATACTAATATTTTATACTAAATTATATTATATTATCTCGTTATTATTTTCATAATTGATTCATACACAAGAAATCTTGCTCTTCACTTGTTTGTAACATCAGGTATAGTATGTAGTAGCGGTAAACCTTCACCGTACTATAATATATTTTAAGAATTATTCAGAGGTTTCCCTTATTTTGTCCTACTCTTTTATTATCTCGTCATTATTTTCATAATTTCTTCACACGCAATTGAAATTGAAGAAATCTTGCAATTAACATTAACTTTGACGTCATGCACGTTGATGACTTCCTTAAGCCCATTTTGATATGTATTTATCGATTAGGACCGCTCATTTTTCACCTTCGGACCTGGTTGATGAAACAAACGCATTCTCAGATCATAAAATAAATTGACGTCTTAAAATGATTTTCCGAGTATCGAATGCGTTGTTCGCTGTCATTAATAATTTTGACAATCTCATTCGAAGTTCTTATATTTTTGTCGTATCAAGTATATAACTGATTATAACTGTAGGTTTTGCTTTACCTCACAGAAACTGAAGTGTGTAGTTGAGGCTGAAGGCGAGAACTGGGAAGCCATCTCTTCACACTTCCCTGACCGCACGGAGCTGCAGTGCCAGCAGCGATGGCAGAAAGTCGTCAACCCAGAGCTCGTCAAGGGGCCCTGGACCAAAGAGGTCAGTTTTTTTCAATCTAATTAATTAATAGCTGGAATCAAATTAAGGTATATCTGTGTAAGGAATTTGTTATGACAAATAGCGGTTATCCCAAGTTTACAACTAGATTGCGGACCGAAGTTGACTAGGAACAGAATATTATAGTTAGTAGGGTTGTTGACTCTAAGTTCCTATCCTCGACGAACGTCTTTTTCTGCTGTGTACCTTATTGGTACTAGATAAATGTTGTTGTAATAAACTATATTACGGAAGGAAGTGATATGTACCATATGTAGTGAAGAAAGATGACTTGGAGAATATCGAACATATTACAATCTGCTATCTAATTAATACATATCTGGTATCTAATTAGATATCCGATTCCTGTATTAATAAAAAAAAAATATATACCAGTAAATATCTTGAATCTGATCAAAGTCCATCTGAAATCTATTTAAACGTAGTAAATTTGTTCTCCAAAACATCGTTGCAAGTAATAAATTTCTATAAAAATTAATTTTATATTTAGAAAGTAGAAATATAATTTCTTTCGAGATTATGATTGTGATAAATTCATTATTACGGGGATCGTTCGTACCACATTATCCGTTCGAAACTCAGGTCTTTTATTGACGACTTATTCCATAACAAGAGCGAAGATAATTTTCAAAAAGAAGTGCATTTCTCAATCGTATCCGCAAATCACTCCACCAGATAGTTGGTTTACTGTAGAATTTATCTATCAAAGTTAGCACGTTTTCAGGTACCTAATCTGTATAGCATGTTGAATAACGAGCTCTCCGTTCAATTTCTTTTACTCACACTTAGATAATTTGGGCGTATTCATTATATTACAAATAATTGTGAAAAAAAAAGGCATTGAAGAATTCTATTGTATTGTTTTGAGCAATTGTTTTGTGAAGGCTTTGACATTTCTCTCGTCACACCCTTCCAGCTCACTGATGAAATGGATTAAAGTAAGTTCCTTTGAATTGTTCAAGTTGATATTTTGAGGGCCAAAATTATTGTTTTGTATTATTTTTGTTGGTGTAAGATAATAAATAACTCATTTAATTAGTTTTTGATTATAGATGCGTGTTTTTTTGACGGTTAATCCGGAATCGCCTGATCCTGCCACATTCCTCTTCACACAACACAAGGCACTGTATATACGATATGACCTGATCCCTCGGTCCGGTTTTTTTCTTTTTTGTACTTCACTGCGTGCGACGTCGTTGGATTATTTCAAAGAACTGGAATGCTGAGTTATTTCCATATTTTGTTGCCTCATGTCAGACCCTCTCTTGGTTCACACGTCTCACGCAGTTGCTTTTTTAATAAAAACGACGGAACGCGGATGAGAACAATCGGTGTCAATTTCATGTGTGTTTTTTTTTCATATGTGTCTTTTGTTTATGTTTCACCGCTTATGTTACCTGTCAGTAAAGCACTTCACTTTAATTGTGTCCTGGGAATGATATGCGTTCCTATAGTATTGGAAATTGATTAAGGGATTGATCGTTATTAAAGAAGTACTTCTCGGCTCCCATTACCAAAAATTATTGCAAGAATCAAGCTTTTTGATGCAAACGACTGGTGAATTTGTTTATAAATATTTTGATAAATTCCTTCTTAATGAAGAAACGGTGAATTTTTGCAGTTTTTTTCCATTTTGAGTTCCAATGTATTCTTGCTTTCAATTAGCTATAATTTTTGTAACGCATCGAACTTGATTGATTATATGTATCTTGATATTACATATGTATATATGTACAGGGGTCTCGTAAGCCTGTACCAATATGTCATTAAATTATACGAAATTTGAGGACTCAAATGAACGCTAATCGAACCCTCCGCGGTGGGCAGCCCTCCAGCCTATTTTTTGATGGCTTGGTATTAGGTTTTGTTCAGAAGTAGCCCGGCCTCAATATTGCGGGCAAAAAATATCCAGATTGGTACCTGAGAACCCCGATGCCTTAGTTTATACTAATGCCCATTACAGATGCATGGAACTTTAGGTTGGCCCGCTCTTCAGAATTGCTTAGAAAAAATTAACCCACACCCCCTTATACATAGACTTTATGCGTCTTTTCTGCGATACTCGGGAATTGAGTCGCGCTTATCATAGTTTGATGAATTGACAGGTCCTAAGCCGAGCCTTCAATAACTTTTTCAGTGCGTTTTTCCCTCAATAGTTTTTTCTTTAAGGCATTATAGGTACAAGCTTCAAAAAAGTACGTACGATGGCTTGGATGGTAATTTCATGGTATCATCGATGCATGAAGGTACCAGAGTTAGCTTGCATATTGTCATTGCTCGAGCCGTTCCCTGTCAACGTCCGTTCAGCTTACTGGAAAAAAATATTGCTATCAGAAAATGCTTTTGGTAATAAATTTTTTAATTTCATGTCTTGACTCTTGAGTGCACGTTTCTTCCATCCTCGCTCAAAAACCGTAAAAATGTTTCTATTTTTTCGTGTACCCAGTTTTTGGGATGTTGATGCATCTTGTGTTACTATCGAGTTAGTTTACCAATATAGAAGAGTATTTGATAATTATTTCGTTGGTCCGTGCCGTGGCTTTTATTCTGCAAATAAATATGAAGAACGTACACAAGGCATGGACACTCATGAACTTCATGAATATTTCCTCGGCAGAATTTTACAAACGTCGTTTTATTCATTTGTGAGCTGAATGATTTTGAAGCGCATTTTCGTCTCCGTATATCTCGAGCATTCTCCATTGGCGCGGTATATATGCCGCAAATAATTTATTAAAATGTTCACACTGACACGATCGAGATTCAGAAAAGATTTGTCGTACTAAATATAGTTGCTAGCATTAATGTCTTGCATACATGTTGCACGCAAGCATTGCCGCCACCAACTTAGTGTGCTTCTAGACATACTTGCAAAATATTCGGGATAAGTTTCCGGCGTAATAGCTGCTGTTACAATTGGTATAATTTGTTTCTTATGTATCTAGGCATTGAAATTGTATAAGAAATGAATTGAAATAAATTTTGACCTTGACCTAATTGTGGGGTTCTTTCGCAAAATTTGCCCAGTTCTAGCGGTACATAAGCGACCTGGCGCGCGCACTGAGCAATGAGTCAGGGTCAACATTATGCCCCAGCGGGACCATGGGTTAGGCCTACAGTCCGACCAGCTGTTGTGGTTGAACATTAGCGAGAGTGAGTGGTTCTGCTCTCTCTACAGAACAGGCCAGGGGTTGTCCTGGTAATTGTTCTGCTCATGCTGATCTCATTTCATTAATTTCAGCCTCAGTTGTTTTTTTAGTTTTTTTTAGTTGTTGTCACGACTTCATCGGATCGCTCCGAATAAAAATTATTGCGAAATTGCGTGTACACAACGATGAATTTGCGGGAACATGTCGTGACGAAAAATTGTGCATATTCTAAAGTAGTTTCGTTTTTATCTTTTTCGATAAATGTTTTTTTCCTTTACACTATTGCAAAATGTTTCGTAACTTCCATTTAAGCGCACGTCTTTGTTTCCAAAACACTAGAGTAATTAAAGTTAAGGATGTATTTTTTTACGTTAAACCAACCGTCATTACGTTCTGTTTCGTTATAAGAAGGCATGTTCCGTAGCTTTAGTTAACTAAGAAGCGTCGTTGCTGCGATGATGTTGCAGCGCTGAGCACACGATAGCTCGAGGCTGGCGCCGTAGCTGCGTTCGTGGGAACGCTGCCTCAGCTTCCCGGCTCGCGCGCGTCCTGCATTCCGACCGAGCTGTGTTTGCTCAACGCGTTGCCATGGCGACCTGACTCACTCCTCCCTCCCTCCCGCCTTCCTTTCTATCTCGTTGTGAACCAGTTTCCACTTTATTTCGTCTTTATCTCCTCCCTTCCTCTCTTACTTCCATCTCGTCCCCTAGCCGTAGGAAACCAGTTTCCTCTCTGCAGCAACTTCGCGTGGTTTTCATATCGCCTTCCTCTCATCCTTGTCTTTCCTTTTATCTCCTGCCTTTATTGTAATGAACACGTTTCCCCTTTTGCTGCATCTTCGTTTTTTATATCACGTGCTGAGTTAAGTGGAGCAGTGACGCAATTTGTACGATAGTTCATATTCTACTCTATCATGAGCATCGATCCTCTCATTAATCTATCTCGCGTTCTTATGTAGTTCTGTGACGGCTGTAGTTACTGGAATCTCAGTCAATATATTATATGCATAATAATAAGTTTTGTATAGTCGGTTTGTTAGCATATTTTCATCGTGGAATTCTGCAAACAAATTGAGAAATCGCTTGACGATCATACTTGCTCGAATCGGTTTTACTTTTTTCAAGTTGTATGAGCCTCTACCTGATCCACTTACTTTTGATCTACGCAATATTAACTCGAAATGTTAACTTTGATTCTACGCAATATTAATTCGAAATGTTAACTTTGATTCTACGCAATATTAACTCGAAAAAGCACGTTGGTTATTTCGGCAAATGATCAGTTTTTTTAGTTATCTACATCGTATATTATCTGGAAGCTCGGCTGATCATGACAATTATAATTTTATTATTGCATCATAGATGCTCACCGCTCCCTGCCTTGTAAACTGGTTGCGTTCAATCGGCGGATATATCTGCTCTTTTGTGCTTGTGATCTGAGAGCCATGCTTTTTTGGAGCCGGTACTGCCATTGTCGGAGTGAGGCATGATCTGAGCATCTCGCGCCCAAAGCCTCATCTTACGCAAGATATCGAACTCCGGCTTTATGACCGCCTGTTCCGCTAGCTTTGTTTGATCGCAGCTCAGCAACTATGGGAACCTTTCAAAACCTGTCTTGGATGCTGTTCTTTTGCGGCTTACATTGCCTGCGCCTCTGCGAATTCTGCGTGCGTATTTTTTCGCTAGTTAAATCTGAGTTTCGTGGTGTAAATTTAGACATAGTACTAGCTAGCTTGTGTCGCGCCGTGCACGAGTTTTTGACAACTCCATGAATTCTCAATCTATTTTGGGTTTGTCTTCTCTCGGTAATATTGAATGAATTTTGACAATCTTGCTTGCTTCATGTTAGCCAGCAAGAAAAAACAGGACCGACGGTATATTTTCATTTTGATTTGTTAAAAAAAAATTTAGTTACCTAAATCCTTGAAGATTTCAGTGCGTGTTGTCCATAAATGTTAAAAAACTAATTTTTTTTGTTCTAATTTATACTCCTGATAGTGTAGATCAAAATGGCTTCCTATTTCTTTCTTTGGCGAGAGCGAGAGTGGAAGTGGGGGAACGGTAAATATAGGAAGAGGACGTAGACGGGCAGGAAGCACAAAAGCGTGGTTCGGCTCAATAGGGCGGCACAGCTCAGGCTGGTGCGCTGCCTTTCACAATTATTCATTCGAGTCTCTAAAGAAAAGTTTAGGTGAAGCGATTACGCAATGACGCTCATTCAACGACAGGCTCGGCTACTCTTGAGCAAGACTTGCTCTAAAGTCTCGTGCTGCAAGGAGTCTTGCGTCTCGCTGCACTAGTATGAAGAAATACTCAATTTCTCAAGTTCATGTAAATTTGTAATGATGCTATGTGGGTGCTTATTATTAATATTCGTTAATTAGTAACCACAAAGAAAGATGGAAAATATGGATTGCAAATTAATTGGTTGATACGACCGCGAAGGTTTGTCCTGGATTTATGATTGAATATTTGAGTTTTTAAAAAATTTCACGTTATGTTTCGCTCGTCTCTTTAAAATCATAATTTGAGGAAAATTTTCCGGGTATGGTAGATATACAAGTTTTGTGATGAATTTTTCTTGTCCGTTTAGACTTTTTCCTAATTTTATAACAGCATGTGAAACAAAACTTGATGCATCAATTCTATCGTGCACTCGCCTATTTTCGACACTCACCTATTGTGTCTTATTTTCATTGAAGAAACAAATGTTGCTAAGCACGTTCTTCACTGGAATAGATATGAACTTTCTCAGGTTTTCATACGTTTTTAACGTCTTAGTTTGATTGTTATATCTCTCGTTTAATAACGTTGCCATCCAAATGCACGTATTTATATCACGTTGTTATCGCTTTCGTACTAATTTATTTATCTCATCTATAAGACCTTATACCTCGAGTTTAGCTGGCTGATTAACTCTAGAAATAATTGATCAGCGTTAACACCAGCCCACCTTTCATTGACCACTCGTGATGGGAGGTAAGGATTTTTACTTAGACGAGCGCCGCAGGCTACTATGGGCAGTCGGTCAGGTGCCTCTCTGTCTTGTCGATGCCCAGCCAGCAGGTAGGTTTCCATGCACGCTTCGTCGATACCGCCAATTTCTTCCGCTTTTCTGTGGTCACACTTTCTTATAATGCGTGTCAGGAGATAGACCAAGGGTCTTGTGGCTGGAATGGGAATTGTTCCTGTCTCTGAACCAGAACGTGATTTCGTGCTCGTGAGATGTTCGTTGCCTGTGGCGAGTAAACGCGAGCTCCATTGTTAGTCTGGCGTTTATGACCATTATAAATTTTCAGAGTGTAGTGAACATGAGTTTGCGTAACGTAAAATTTTTATTTTTATTAAATGTAACAACTATCCGACAGTCGTTGAAATTGTAGTCGATACTAGGTTCGTTGAAAGCTCGGGTAAATGATTGCAAGTAACGTATGCGCACAGTGTACTGTTGGGTTTCTTTAATATGTACACCCGCTTCTAACGCTAAAACGGTGCTTGTGCTTAGCTGTACAAATTATCTAAACTTGAACCACAACAGAGTAAAATTTCCATGTCAAGACGCCGTATAACAATAGCACACTTTTTTGGCTCTAGTTATTTGTCCATCAATTGACCTTTGTCAAAACATGAAAGAGCGAAGAGCCTGGAGTGTTTAGCCGTTCTTCCCGCGACTATATAGTCTCTTATTATTTTGATGAATCTCAGAGGAACGGCTGTTGATGTAATGAGACACCGAGCTCGTTAGTGCTCTCTTTCTCGTTTTCTCAAGCTTAGACTTTTTCTCTGACTATTGAAAGGAATTCATCGTGCGCATTGTGGGCCTATGTTTGTTAAAGTGCTTTTTTATCCTGTTTCGGCTTAGAACTTCAGTGAGCTTCTTCAAGGAACTGGGATCTCGCTGTCCAATCCTTTTCTTGGGCGCTTTTCTTTGTGTTATTGAGGGAGGAAAGAACTATACGGCATTTTATTGCAGGTGGGCTTTGGAGGAGACGTAGATTCGTTTAGTTAGCTCTTTCTCAACAGCTAGCCTGATAATGCCCATACATGATCTCAGAGTATAAACCCTAAACTCTCTGCGCATTGTAGATTCAGCTCATGTTCGTCAAGTTCTCTAACATACTTGTGTAGAGTTTAAGAGATGTTTCTAAGGTTTAGTTACTCCACGAGCTGGTATTTTTCGCCACTGCTATACTCATCCAATTAAATAAATACGGGGTCAAAGTATTTAATTTTTCTGTACTATTAAAATAAAAAGTATGACTTGATTCGCATATGTGATGTATTGGTAATAATGAGGAAACTTATGCGCAGAGAAAGCTTTGAATATTAGAGCCCTTTTGAAATATATACCTTCACATCACATTGAGAGGCCTGCACTGTTCCTGCTCTACCTGTTTTGCATGGGGCGAGTGCGCGAGCTTCCTTCCCCCTGTGGCTGTCACAGTCCGCTGCTACCCTTCCACTTCCTTTCATGTGTGCTCGAGGGGCTCAGACTCTCACGCTCCGTTTTTTGTTTCTCTTCCTTCTTATTCAACCTGAATTCCTTGCGTTTGCTATTCGCATGTTACACTGGGGTTGCATAACCCAACATTGCGATGGGCATCTCATATTCCACATCTCAGAATGGCGATTTTTTTCTTGTTTCGGATGGTAGTTGGTTGGTTTAATTTATGAATTCGTATATATTAATGAACGTATGATGTTTGAAACCCAATGCATGTTAATGCTTAGACTCTCTTAATTTCGGTCGCTAAACTGAACCTTTCACTCGCCTGCCTCGTGAAAAGTGCTACAAAAGGATTTTTCGAAACTAGTTTAAAAGAATTTATTATTTATGCTGCACTTTGCCAATATATCCGAGAGTATTAAATTCTTAGGCTGAAGATTACCGTAATCATATAAGGCGTAGATGCCAGGTAATCGTATATAAGTTTGAGCCGTCACGGCCGAAACGAGTGTAGCACGCGGGTTGCCTGCTGTGATGGCCTCAGCAGCTGCTGCTGCTACTGTGCGCCGGGCCTGCGCGTGCTGCGGAATGCGGCGCCTCTGAGGGATGGTTGGGGGATCTGCTAGTCGGCCATGGTGATGGTTAGCGATGCTAGGTCCAGATGATAATGAGTAAACTGATACTAGTTCCAGATGATAATGAGTAAACTGATACTAGTTCCAGATGATAATGAGTAAACTGATACTAGTTCCAGATGATAATGAGTAAACTGATGCTATTACGAGATGATAATGAGTAAACTGATGCTATTACGAGATGATGGTGGGTAAAGTGATGCTAGTTCCATGTGATAGTGTATGCAGTGTTGCTTGTTCGAGATGATACCGAGTAAACTGATGCTTGTTCGAGATGATAATGAGTAAAGTAATGCTAGTTCGAGTTGACAGCGGTTAACGCTGTGCTAGTTAGAGATGATGGTTAGCGATGTGGTTCGAGGTGATGGTGGGTAAAGCGATGGTTGTTCGAGATGACGGTGGTTAATGCAATGACAGTTCGTGGTGATGGTTAGAGCGATGCTAGTTTGCCAAAGTGATCTCTATAGTGATGGCTAGCGATGCTATAGTTCGTAATGATCGATGGTGGCATGGTGAATGCCGATGCTAGTTCGTGGTGGGGACGATAGCTGGCAATGCTAGTCTGTGATGGTTGTGGTGATACCGCGATACTAAATCCGGTTTCTAATGATGGGGCGTTGCCACTTTTGATGTAATGTGGCGCTAATTCCTTTGCACGCTCAATATTGATCGTTAGACTGAAAATTACGAGCGTCGAGAACTGTGAAATGTTTAGCGTGTCTACCTAACTGTTGAAAAACTAAATTAAATAATAATAAGATCGATGATGAAGAAAGTGAAATGCCGATTCTTTTTTTATTCTCCTGTCGTAGATTTTTAATATTAAAGTTAATACCTTAAAAATATTAAAATATTGGGCGTTGTGTCCTAAATAGTTTTTGGTATTATATAACAATTTACACTGTGATAAATTCTCTCAAGTAAGATTGAAATCAACTGCGTTTTATATTAAAAGTGCAAGTTCATTGATGGTAATACATATTATAATTTATTTTTTATATTACGTTATTTATTTTTTAATTATAACTTTTAAAGATGTTGGAAGATTTCCCCCTTGGTGTTTAAAATTTCAGTTCTACGCCGTTTGGTTGTACGCTTCGTTATCGGTGTTAACCATCCTTTGGATAATTAGGTTTTAAATCGACGTTGCTGTATTATTTCGGCAGGGCTTAGCTGATGACAGTCTTCTTTGTGTATAATAAGCCATTCAAGAGCCTATGTATTCTTTCATCCTCCATGACAAGCGTGGGTGAGGGACTTGAGTTCTAAAAAAGTCGCCTGCACAGCCATGCGAAATAATAAAGTGACATTCCTTAGCGAGGTAGGACAGGTTATGGCAATCGCTATTATTTGGCCCCTGCGCTCGGAATAAAAAGTGTGTGACTGAGGGAGTTAGGGTTGAGGTGTTTGAAGGGGTGTTGGATGAGGGTGCGAAGAGGAGGGAGTGAGAGGGAACAGTTCGCGTTGTTCCGGTCCCGCCCTTAACTTCCGACTGCCACTCCCTGTGAATTCGTCTCTGGCTGGCTGCCGTCGCCGCTTCGCTTTTTTGTCTGCATGAAATATTTCGGCATTTTGTTTATAGTTATTCGGGTAATTTTATTTAACAATGAAATTAGTAAATTTAATATATCTTTTGAGTATGTGGATGGATCGCTCCTTCCTTGTAGTTTCAGCCGTTATATTTATTACCTCTATTGCCGAAAATTTTTTCTCGGTGGAACGAAATTCCCCTCTGAATTTCAAACGAGGGATTAGGTGATGGTTTTTAGCGCATTTTCTCGTTTATGGACAAAATGCACTACTGTGCTCACCATGTCCGTCCGTCTGTCCTTCCGTCCGTAACTTCACGTTTTCGTCGACGAGAAAATGCGCTCTCTGTCACTCACTGCAGTGAGTACTGAGTTATATTTTTTTATCTCGGCGTGTAAATCTAGAGTTTGAGGCAACACGTTGAATTAAAGTAAGTAACGTGGTTTCGCAAGTACGTTGCTCTTTATTCATGCATTATTAGTTCGGCTCTAGTGAAATTATTTTGGTTCATTTATTGCGGAGCAGCGTTCCATTTTCATGTCGATAAAATCGAGTTTTTATGCGTTTCCTGTAAGTACGTTGAGATTTTTAAGTGTGTTTTACTTGATATAAATTGTGTTGTGTCATTCATGTTTTTTCTGCCATTCATGTTAAAGCGTCAAATCTCTTACATCCGCTGAGCCACGAACATCGCGTATTATGCGTATCGGTGCTGTGCACCTGTGCCGTAGGTACGGTCTCTTCCCTGCCCAAGGTGGGCTACTTAGCATCTGTCCCGCTTCCGCTGCTCCGGGCCATTTTGTATATCCACGTTCTGCTTACAAAGCGAAAATTTAGGCACGGATCAGGATGCCGAAACAGTTCTCCGCCTCAAACATGGCATCTTGCCATTTCATGTGTTTCTGATTATGTTACGATAGGGCTATAGGGATGAGGCGTTACGATAGGCTATAGGGAAAGAAAATTTATAAATTTATCGCTTCAAAGATGCAATTATGCCATTTTTTGGTTCTTTACAATTTACATCACGTTACTAATCCATTATTGAATATTGATTACCGCCCAAAATCTGAACTTTGGTCTAGTGTAAGCAGTGTCCCACATCAATTACTGCTAAATTAACACTTCTCAGTCGTACCTAGTTGCATGGAATATTCCTAGCCCTCTTCTCAGTGAAGTGTCGAGACATCTTCGGTGCCAACTCGAGGGACTCCCTGCCATGTATCACCGGATCGTGGGAAAGCAGCACGGCACAGGTGTGCGCTGTACCTGAACGCGTCGCGGGGAGCTGGTCGCGTGTTTAAATTTTTGGCGGCAGTGGTGCCGGTTGGTGCGTGAATCTAGTCGTGACCCTGCGCTGGCCTCCTTCGGTATTTCCCACGCTGCCATCGCCTCCCCACATCTATAATTTTTTGTCCTTCAACGATATCCTGTCGATATTATTTCAAAGATATTTCATTATTTGAAACTAAGACTTTTCCTTCTGTCTTTGAGAACTCGAAGGTGTAAACGATGAACCGATTGCAAAATACTATCAAAGATGCTCAACAGGCTGTCTAATTACTCGGCCTTTTACTCAGCACTTCATTAGACACTGTTTCAGTTATGCCAAGATGCTTGTTCCTTTCTTGAATATTTTATCGATGCATGCTCATATCTGAGCCTGATAAATCTTCCTTTATATTACCTTTAACACAACGATCTGTTAACAGGGGGCAAACATTGCCAGTGGACAAAACGAATTCCGCCAGCTAAATGAACAGAATGCCAAAAGATTGCATTGAATTCATTGTGTGTAAGAAATGAAACAAAAGCTTTTCATTCTTTGAGGTGTCAACGACACTTGCGATGTGCACACTGGCCGCTTCCTTCCTCTAGAGAAGCTTCCTGCGAACCCGCGTTCCGTTCCGGGCGATGACTCACTTGGTCTTCTTTTTTTATGTGAAACTGATCTCTCGGCCTTGTGTTTGTGGGAGAAACTTATATGTACAATTCAAAATGTATATATTTTTATATATTTGTTTATATGCGTTATATTTATTTTATATATGTACAATTTACGGAACAAATTATTACTTCGACATACCTTGGGATAAAAAGAACCCGATTTTTTTTATTGTTACGCAAGTTTTGTCATTATTGCCTCGTGATCCAACAGACGTTTGATAGATTGCTTAATTCTACCCTCAACTGGTGGCATGAGATTTTCTTGCAACCCTCAAACCGAGCTACAGACCTTGGCGAACACCCAATTAATTCCATCATTAGTATGTGACAATTTATTTTACTTCTGCATGTTCAATTGCCTCGTTGCTACTTGTTGTTGATTTTTTTTCTCGACAATTAGGAATCGTTAGCATATTTCGTTTTATTAGGGCCTTGTTTCTAGCCTTGTCACGCCTCGCAAATAAGAATGACTGCCGTGGTCGGCATTGTGTGGAACGTCGCGCAATTGCGTGGGCGAAGCACGTGCGTTGACAGCGTCTCTTGTTCAAAGTTTCCCGCCAAAGCGCGAGTGACGTCACTCTCTTGACGCTCCCTAATCTGGGGGTCCTGCCTCCCCCTCTCCCCTCTCATCCCTAATCGGGGGTCCTCCCTCCCCCTCTCCCTCCGTCCCTGATATGGGGGTCCTGCCTCCCCCTCTCCCCCCTCATCCCTAATCGGAGGTCTTCCCCTCTCCCTTCATCATCCCACAATGGAGGTCCTGCCTCCCCTCTCCCCTCTCATCCTATATCGGGGTTCCTGCCTCCCCCTCTCTCCTCTCATCCCTAATCGGGGGTCCTGCCTCCCCCTCTCCCCTCATCATATATTTGCACCCTGCATTACGTCACGCATCAGAGTGTGCCAGGCAAGCGTGATGTTGCACTTCTTGTCTCTCACCTAAATCCAATGTGGGATCCATTTGTCCTCTATGTTTTTAAGCCTGCACAATCCATACATCCACCACCGCGATAGAAATAGTCATTAGATTGTCATTCATATTAATTTCGATTTTCTCGATGTCGTCGATATAAAATTTCATGAAAATCACAACATTCATTTTTGAAAAGTTCTCTCAATTTTGAATGTCATGCGTTGTTTGCGAAGAATCTCGATGTCATCTTGATGGTTCACCGAGTTGCCGGTAGTGACCCGTCACCATCGTTCTAGGTGCGGCCTGGCTGCTGCCGCCAGCCGCAAGCAAGGGGATTGCAACGAGCCTTAGAGGTCACTCCTTCAAGGTCACATCGTTGGCTCCTTGTTTTCTTCTCTTGGCTTGTTTACGATCATTGCTCAAGTGTCTTAGCCATGTAGCACTTTATGTACCTAACTTTGTCTCTTGGCAGTTGCACTTGACGTTAATGTTGACATTTTGTGTACACAAGAATACATGTATATGTTTTCAGCGTAGAATTTTCTCGTAGCCTTGATTGTATTTGCTTTGTTCGGCGTTGGTTTCGTTGACAATGAATTCGCAACGTTACCACTTCGGTTGTTCTGTATTGGCAGTAAATATTGATATTTCTCAATTCATTCTTTGATTCCTCGTCTCAAATGCGATCAAATTTTTAACTTGAAAATTTATGTCTCCCCTAATCCCGAACTATTGCTCTGTTACTCAACCGTCTCAATAAGCGCCGATGAATGAACCTGACACCGCGCAATGTTATCAAGTACGATGAAATTTGTGTGATTGGCGCGCATAGTACCTCGTGTTATTAATGAAGTATGTTAAAATTGTGTACCAATGGCACGCATTAGACGTAATAGCAGTAGTTAAGCTGAAATGGTGTCAGTATCTGGCGAGCATTATTCGTCATGGCATTAAAAGTATGCTGATTTTGTGTGCATGTGGCATGCATTATATTTGATGCGAATGCTGTTAGTTATGCAGAAACGGTGTCATTTCAACAGCGCTCTCAGGACAATATGCCAACAATATTTACAGCGTCCTTACGTGAATGCAAACTTCATTAACTGGCTTGTATTTCAGGAGGACGAGATGGCGGTGGCGCGCCTTGTTCGTCATGGCATCAAGTATGCTGATGTTGTGTGCATGTGGCATGCATTATACTTGTTACGAATGCTGTTAGTTATGCTGAAATAGTGTCATTAACTGGCTTGCATTTCAGGAGGACGAGATGGTGGTGGCACTGGTGGAGAAGTACGGCGCCAAACGGTGGACGCTGATCGCCAAGCAGCTCAAGGGCCGCATTGGTAAGCAGTGCAGGGAGCGCTGGCATAACCACCTCAACCCCAACATCATCAAGACTGCCTGGACCGCTGAGGAGGATGCCGTTATATACCAGGCACACAAGCAGTGGGGCAACCAGTGGGCTAAAATTGCCAAGCTCATCCCGGGAAGGTTTGTATCTTATAAGTGACATAGAAGCATGAATATTTGTATCTTGAAATAGGATCATATCATACAAGTCCCGGGCTTAGCCCTGTCAGTGGGAGAATATTTTATCGTTTTTTATTTTCTTGATATTACTTGATAAGCTTGGGCAAAAAGTTGGCGTTTTTAAACTTGGACTAGTGTTATCATTCTTAATTTTGAAATATGAAATGTATGAAAAATGCGTTTCGAATTTCAAAATGGGCTGGTTTTGATTCTAATGCCTTAGATTGTGTTTTATTTTCATACATGATGACGCAAATTAATTGTGTATGGAAAAACCCGTTAAAAACTTGCTTCTAGACTTAATTTTTCCTGTAATATAGTTCTATAGAAACCGTACAAGAAATTTATAGTCATCAATTTCCATGTGATGAAGATAATAAATTGAATATCAAGATAACTGACGTCTAATTTATTTCTTCAGAACGGACAACGCCATCAAGAATCACTGGAACTCGACGATGCGCCGCAAATACGAAGCTGAGATGCTGGCCGGCACGCGGCCTCAGGCGGCCAAGCGCACGGCGGGGATGGTGCGTGTTGGAGGACCTGTTACTGCAGGAGCCGTTGCTCAGCCGCTCTCTAGGTAACAGGGTTAAATATTAAGCGCTGGTTACATGAAGTTATCTTTGTATTTAGGATTTATTACGTTTGAACTTCGGGTACATTTAAAACTCAGGTTATATTGAAACTCTGGTTACATCTGAAACTCTGGTTACATTCTAAAACTGGTTACTTAGAGAACTCGGGAAATTTTGAGAAGTTGGGTTACTCTGAAAAGTCTTGGTAAATTAAAATCTTCTACTAAATTAAAAACTTGAGTTAATGTAGCTGCTCATTACTGGATAAGATGAACCCGAGCGTTCTCGATTTTTCGTGATAGCAAATCAATATTGATGGAGAAGCAGAAACTCGGCATGAATTCTCTTGTGTTACAAGTTCTGATGAATGAAAAAATAATAATACTAACTTTGTTATGTTTTTTGGAACTTTGTTTTGAAATTATTTACATTAGAATTTATTTTTGCAATATTAAATGACCGTCTTGAAATAACGGTATTAATCTTCTGTGTTTGTCGGAATACTTAAATTTGCACCGTGGAAGAATTCTGTCTTGAAAATGATTTAACTAAGCAGTAGTTGCGGTATTGGTGTCGATAGTTTTCGCTAGGCCTGCTTTTTTTGCAGTCTTCTTTCTTTGTTAATTACCCATTCATGTATATTTATTTCCTGACTGATTATTTTGTTAATGTAGATATTTTTTAAGTAAATGAACTTTTTAAAATATATGGAATACAATAATTTGTGTGTGTAGTGGTGAGAGTATCCTGGGTCTGCCACACATGAGTCCCCTCTTGCCGTCCCCAAGCTCCGCTCCACAAGCAGACTACGGCAGCATGGCGCTGCATTCTTCCCCTTATTGTGGGGAAATAATCCCTGCTTCTGGTCCCGCTTTCAACCACATCAGAGAATATTCGCAAGGTTAGTTGTTCATAAAGTTGTTGGTCAATTCATAACTTTGTAAGCATCCTGTGAACTGTCAGTGCTTGTGTTATTTTTCGATGTGTTAATGTGTGTGTCGAATAATTTTGTTATATTTTCACTGAATGAAATTACTTTTTGAATCATATATGTATTTAGTTATATGTTACACTTTCTTTAATATTCGCGTGATTGTTGTGCTGTCAATCAATTACTGTCATCATTTATTCTTATTCATGTATATCTTTAATAACTTCAACGCCGCAGAAATGTCCGGCAGTCCGCACTATCCCTCGTATGTGAACTCCACTCTACCGCCCTCATCTACGCCGTCGCCTCTGGTGCCATGCAGCAGCTCATCTCCGTACAGCCAGGACGGATTTGCTGCGCAGGTATTTTTCAAATAGGAAACCATTTCAAATGTTAATATGTTCTCCTTTTGTAACAGCCGGTATTATATGAGGAAACCATTTCAACTGTGAATAAGTTCTCGTTTTGTAAACAGCCGCCTATGGTGAAGTAACTTACGTCAAGATTAACTTGTCTAACCCTTTACTATAAGTTTTTGGCTTTAGATGTTATTCTTGTCTATGGAATAATTAGCATATTCTAAACTTTTGATTACTTATGCATTTAATTTTGATTTTTAAAGTTTCATTTGATGCTCAGAGTTTTTGTTGCTACAGCTTTCTAGCTCAGAGTGGGGACGAAATTTTTATAATTTTATTATCTGTATATTTATTTGAAAAAATTGTAATTAGAATTTTATAAAATATAAATTGTTTTGTTAATTCTAGGCATATTCAATTGAAATAAAAAAGCTCCAACTTTGTTCTTAGTATAAATCAAGCTTGTTGCTTATTTTAAGTGGAATCAATGAGAAAGTGAATGGATCGATCTCGCCACAGGCATACATGGAACAGAATAGTGGATACAACAATAGATTCTTATCTCATCCTGACGAGCGGCAGCAGCACATCACTCAACAAACTTACTCGGGCAATGGAGTCACCATTGCTGCTCCTGCTGAGCATGAAAGTCAGACTTCTGCACAGCCGCTTCCTGCATTTGATAGCAGACAGTCTCTTGTACGTGCTGTCATCTTATGAGAGCTAATTTATTTAATACTGTTATTTATAAACCTAATTAACAATAAAATCTAATATCGTGCTATTGAGGTGACGGGAGGAGCTTAGTTTCAATCATGTTGACGGCGGTGTTTATCCTGTACCTTATTCATTTGCGGAAATTTCGTTATGTATGTTCTAAGCCTGCCATCTCGCCAATGTTTGTTTTTATATTGGTTTATATTTTGGCTACAATTTAATCATTTTTGACATAAATTTTCCTAGAATGGTGCCATAGTGGCGAGGTACATTATGTGTGATTAGCACGCAACAGCTTACTTTTCACTGACATTCGGTTTATGTACGTGCAGGATCCTGTTATCACTCCTCCACACAGCGGCACTTCCCCACCATTGCCTTGCAGTTCTCAGTTTTCCCCTGCGACAATCCCCCAACTAACACCTGGGGAAGACACCCAAGTTACTTCTCATTCACACATGCCTTACACTGTCGGTGACATCATAAGGTCCACGCAGTGTGTGACCGGTGTGACGAGTACACTCAGTTTTATGGACAACGCGAGCAATTCTCACGTTGACGTGTGCCCACCCAACAGATATCTTGATGATACACAGGATTTTGTTGGCCACGATGGAAATATTGGAGCTAAAATTGATTCTCAAACACGTAATTCTGAAATACCTACGTCTGAAGGTGATATGAAGAATCTTATACGCCAACGTATGTTTCAACATGAACACCAGCAGCAAGTTTTACGGCGAGAGCAGCAGTTGCATCTGCAACAGCAGTACACTGATCTTGTAAAGGCGCAAATGCAGCAGGAGAGGGAGCCCTATTCTTCAGCCCACGCTTTAACAGGAAGTCAGCCCCAAAATCACTTTGAAGCGCGATCGCTGTTAAGAAATGAACTGGGTATCAGTCCTTCGCTATCTGCCAGTAATGAAGGAAAAACTATTGATTCTTCTAATGCCACGACCAATGTAAAACTAGAGAACACAGAAGATTTTCACGACGTTCCGGACGGTTCTAGTAATTATAACAGCCAACCCTCTAACGGTGAAAATGATAATAATCAAGTTTCTGGTCACATCCAACCTGATGGGAAACTGGAACTGAACAAAGATTTCAACTCACCCGAACATATAATTTACAAGGTTGAAGACATCCCGGACTGTAAAGTGTCATGCAACCACATTGAAAATCAGCAGTGTGCAGAGGAAATGCCTAACCAAAAGGTCATAGTGAGCCACAGAGAAACGCAGCAGTATTCGACTGCAGGAGCTGAAAATCTGGCTTTTGTGCCCTCGTTGGAGATGCCTGCTCACAGTAAAATGCTTGCTCCTGATAATCAGCGCAAACAAAGTGAGTATCATTTGATGAAGATTGAAGATTCAAGACCCAATACTATTTATAAAGATATTACAAATGTGCAATACGAAACTATCATCAATTCCCATTCGTACTTAGCAACCGAGCGCCTCAATTCTGCTGCGAGTTGATGTCAAGAGTTTAATTTAATATATTGAATATTAGAGAAGTATTGCTACAACTTATTGGACTTCTTCCTTTCATTAGCTCACACATAAAAATGTAATGGATATCAACTGCAGATATTCTTGCAAATAACTTATTAAATGTGTCATTTTACTTATTAACTTATGTGTCATAACTTATTAAATGTGTCACCCGTTTTAATTATGTCTCACTTACATTAATTTCTTCACCAATGGTTTTGCCTCTGTAAGATATTTCACGTACTCATGTTATGGTATGCAGGTAACCACGGGTCTTCAGCCAGCGTCTCGCCTATACTAGATAGTGCATTCTTGCTCACCCCTGAAAAGCACGCTCTGGATATAGACTTCCTATCATCATTCAGGTAACTTGGTTTTTGAGGCAGTAAATTTGCCTTTATTATTTTTAAGTTTAGTTCCCATAATAATGAGTTGTGGACTTAACTATTTAAGCTATCCATATTTTCGGCAATATTTGGCTCTGGTGCCTAGTTTTTGATAGAATTTAATTCTATTTAGATTTCAGCACAATTTGGCTCGCCCAAATACTCTAGTTGTCTTATTTGCCATTAAAGTGTAAACTTACAACATCAAATTGCAGGGACTTGAACGAGCTGAGGAATTTCTCTCCCTTGCGAAGTAACAACCTGGATTTCCTCGGCTCTGGCGCCTTCGAGCTTCTCACTTTTTCGCCTGTTAAAGTAAGATTTTGAAGCATGTTAATGTTCAATGGATTGAATATATTTAGTGAATTGTTATCATTCGTGCCTAAAATTTCAAATTTCCTCTTCATTCTCTATTATTGGAGATATCATTCGTTGAGCTGTATCATTTGTTAAATGTAAATTACTACGATAAATGAAAATTTCCGCTTTTCGCCTACTTTCCTGACACTTGTATATTTTTTGATCCACCAGATAAAAACTGAAGTGTGTGAATCTCCATCTATTTCGACGTGCTCTTCCCTGCCAAAGCCAAACATAAGGTCCTTGGCTTCTACTAGCTCTATCTCGGGTGAAAGCAGATATAAAATCGCGGACGAAAATGCTATGCTTCGTTGCTCGGATTCTGTTACTGCTGCGTCCACTAAAAGCTCAATCAGCATTGCTCCGACTTTATCCTTGAATCAGTCTTTGAATAAAAGCCTCCTGAACTCTTCTTACACTTCCCTCAATTCATCGAGACTTTCTACTCCGCCCATCTTGAGGCGTAACCGCCGAAAACAACCTACACCAACCAAGCGCATTCTCCAATCAATCTCAATCATGGATTCTTCTAATTCTCAGGTAAAGTAATTTCCCGCATTTGCGCATAGTCTTTTGCAGTTGTTTTTGTATTTTTTTTTTTAATTTACTTTAATAATTTAAAAATTAAAATTCATTTGTGTGATCTTGCAGGAGGATTCATTACTGACAACCCCCATCAAAATGACGCCTATGAGGCCGACACTGACCAACAGTCCACTGCATATCCTGAGTTCTCCTCACCTGAACTTCGAACAAATAATCTCAACTCCCCATTTTTCTCCCGTGGTCTTCCCTCCCGTGTCTCAAAGTACACCAGTGCAGTTGCCTCATCCACATCCGTCTATCCCTCCACACCTACTAACGGGACTCCATTTCACGGGGGGCTTCTCCCACAGAACACCCAAGTCTCGACGAGCTTTAATTCAACCAGCGCCCAAGACTCCAACTCCTCTTAAAAACGCACTCAAGGAAATCGAGAAGAAAAGTGGCCCCCTGAAACCACTCGTGAGTTATTTTTTAAATTATTTGAAATCCGGGATAAATCCATACATTCTGTATGGAGCTTCAAATTTTTATGAATTTGTTTATTTAAATTGTGCCAGTTTCTGTACCTGTTAGATAATTAAGAAAGTGGTCCACTGATCTGGAATTTTTTTCTAGCCCCAGACCCCGACTCGTTTTGAAGATCTCGCTGAGATCATAAGACAAGACACTGAATACTCGCTGAAGCATGAGACTCCCGTCACTCACTCGGAACATCAGGTTTGCAGACTATGAATCTATCATGTAAAAGCATTTATTTCAGTTATGACGAGCGAATTGAAAATATAAAACATTTCCTTGAATTGTGATGGAGTTTGGTTTTTCGTGCATCTTATTTCCAGTGTTGATGATACCGTTTTTATTTTACAGTCAAGCCTAATAGACAGCGGGATAGGATCCTTGAAGCGTTCCATCGCCACTGCCGGCATCACTCACGGAAAGGAGAATTCGCCTCACAAGAAAGCCAGAAAAGCTTTGGCGCTTTCGTGGAGTAATCTTCACAGCGGCAATCCGCCTCTTGCTGCTACTAATTTCAACACAAATTCCCATGTCGGCTCAGCTGATCAACTAAATGATGGATCCACATCAGCTACTCATCACCACCCTCCATCCACTTCCTCCCACTCCCATTTCACGCAGAGTAATTTTTTGACAAGCCTCATGGGAGCTTCCAATTCTGCCAGAGGCTCCATGTTTATCAAAGACTCGCAAGCTACGCACGGACTTGCAAAAAGTTTGACCCCCAGTCTCAACACCAGTGGCTACTCCTTCAGAATGGGTTCTCTGTCGCCCGAAACACCCGTGAGCTATCACCTGCCTTTTTCACTTATCTCTGACATTTAGAATTGTTATATCTGTTTACGTTGGAAACATATTTTCATAGGAATGGGTCCACGCTTGTCAATAATTATATATTCATTTTTTTCTGTTTGAGCATGATTTTTCCCTTCAATGCGTAAATGTTTTCATGTGTATATTCCCATGGCAAATCGTGGTTTAAAAATTTTGTACTGTTGTCTACACGAATTAACCTTATAATTTATTGGACAGTCTAAATCCCTCCTGGGCGACTCCTCTTTGGTGTTTTCCCCGCCTCTGCTGCGAGACACGCTCTACCAGGAGGAAATGGTAGCAGCTGCTGTGCAGCCACAGACTGTTCTACTTGATCGCACCAAGGTAATTCAATTTTTATTTTGTGTGTATATATGCTAAATTTCTTGGATGCCATCTTGTGTTGGCATGGCAAAATAATTAATTTCCAAATGTTGCGATCCATTTTTTCTTATGTGTAAAGATAATTGCAAAAATATTTAGCTCCATTTTAGTTTATCCGTCTTCCATTATTAGAATTTATTCAGCCTAAGTATAATTTTTAGTAATACAAGTTTATAGCCTTAAAATTAGAATTTTAATTCTTTAGTAATTAAGGCTTGCTTCTGCATATTATGTGTTTATCGTCATGCGATTTGTTTTTTTCTGTGACTGTCTATCCTAACATCTGTTTCTACTTTATCAATTAATGTATTTGGGTTTATTGCCTCTGTGTCTACTTCAGACTCGCCTGACCTTTGTAATGTAGTTTTACTCCTTAGTTTCTTGTTATTGTGATGTTGATTTGACTCACCCATGTTGTAGAAGGTTGATCACCTTGAAGTTTCATAGCGCATAATGAAAATTGAGCCTTGGTATTTTTAATAATATCTTATACCAAAAATGGCAAATAATCTCGCACAATGGTCATTTTTAATAACGAGCAATGTGTTCCTGAAAATACCCCGTAAATTATCCGATCATCCGGTCAAATGTTTAGTTGAGCTCTTAATAAATCACATGTTATGTCAATGCTTGTGTAATGTTTGGTGAATACATGTAGAGTTGAAGGAACGTGTGCCTATTTGATTATGAAGTTTGAACAGTTCAATGTTCCTTGCTGCATGGTAGTGCATAGCTTTGATGTGTTTTTGCAGCTTGACAAGCCTGCAACATCAGCAACCAAGGACAGGCTTGCTTGTGTCAAGAAAATTTATTTTGGTGAGACGCCTCCTGAACCTCGACGTGCGCTCAAAGCTCCACAGGTAGCTTTCGTCGGCTCGGCATGTTTTCTGATGTCCTAATGTAGCTTGCGTTTAAGATATCACTGATGCACACACTAACTTTACTGTTATGCACTTCTTTTACACTATTCTCTAACACAATTTTATAAATCATGATGCAAACTTTTTGCCGATAGTTGAATCATTAAATAATTCAGAATTACTGGTATAATTTGAAAAAAAATCATCGTGCGCCGTCTTGGCTCCGATTATTAAGTATTCTTCAAACTAGCTTCTCTTTAACTTACACGTTCATGTAATTTGCAGACCTGATGGCATGAGTTTTGCTAGATCTTGTATAAGCTATCTAAATTTCATTGGTAAAAGTAATCAAAACAAACAACTCTGTTCCTGTTACATCTGTCATAATTATGAAGTAAAATCTGAAGATTTCTAAACCTTCCTCTCATCTTTCCAGTATAAAACGAGCTAGTCGCTCATATCGCATGTAAACAATATTGTTTAGGCCCTATTTCTGCCTGCTGTGTTGAGTTATATTTTTACTGTTGTTGCACTGATGGTATTGAATGTACATTACCTGCTCTTTATTTCTATTCCTCTAGCAAATTTTTGTGTTTTCTTAGACTTCGTACAATTCTAGTATTTTTCGTTTTGCATTACACGTACGCCTAGGTTTATTAAATGATGCCAGTAAATAAATAAGTAAATGTGCCAAACTTTCAGTTGGACGTTCGATGGGAGATGGTGGCATGTGGTCGAACTGAGAACCAACGGCGCCTGACTGAGCAGGCGCGTCAAATCGTCGGCCAAGGAACCGCCAGCTCAGCTACGCCTCAGCATAAAGAGCAAACTTCATCACTGGCGACGCAGAGACCACATTGTCCTGAAGAGACGATACTACAGTCCACGTCTCATTATAGTGCATTGCAGACGCGATACTGACTTCGAAAACTGAATTGTATTTTTTATAAAGAGAATACCTTACTTAAGGTCTTGCTAGATTCACAGAATCTACTAGCAAGTTGAACCGGCGTGGCTTCTGTTGTAGAACGCTGGTTGTTGAGGAAAAATGTTGAACGGTATGCTGAATGCCTAACGTTACAAATGCACAACACACGGAGAAAATAAAAGATGAGGAGATACCAACCTTACAAGGTGGCTTCATGCAAACCGTCATTGCTAGAATACATTCAAAAACGCAAGTTGAAATTTTCTCGTTTAAGTGCTTTAGAAATTATCTTTTATCAGAGGAATATTTTTCGCATGGATTCGTTTTTTTTTTCTTGAAGTGGAGTTGTTGTGTCTGTATGTTACCAAAAATAGATTATTTGCATCTGTGAAGAATTGAGCATAATTGATACATTTAGACGTTTTATGTGACTGACGAACTGCAAAGCAACGAATATCTCAAGTCTGAAAAGATTTCGAAAAGGAGCATTCAGTGTTCCAAAACCAATGTCTGAGCTTGCTTCCGAGAAGGCATTTTTTTAAACAGAATCGTTTATAACTAGCGTTTCTAATTCGTCAATTCGTTGGAAATTATGAAACCTTTACATTCTCTCTTCCTGACTCACTGGAATGCAGCGCGGTCCAACGGGAAAATTTAGCGGTCCAGATCTATTGTACTCTTCCGCTCGTGATTTCTATGTTAAAACATTTCAAGAGGAAAGTTTTTATTATTTTCTTCTGACCAGTCACATTCTGACTCCAGTGAACATATTTGATCCCGGTACCATATCTTGAAACAGTGCAGACATGTTCATGATCGGTGCATTTTTCTACAATAAATTGTTTCAATTGCTTAAAGTTGCTCGCAGCTTCTCGAAGAGATGCTGTCATTCTCATGAAAGAAATAATTATAAGTAATTACTTTCATTGCTATTCTAATAATTTAGTGTGCTGTTTTAACGCCCGCTTCAGCAGATTTTTTAAGAAAAATTTACGGTGCAAATTACATTTCTTACCATTTCGTCCCTCATCTTCGTGGCATTTGTTTCCATCTGCTGAAGCGGTCAGTGAATTATTAATCATAATCCCTGATTTATTTTAGTGAAAACTCGTAATGTAACAATCCCTCAGTCCGATATTTTAATTGCTTACTTCACACTTCCTTTAGAATAACGGCAAGGTATGATTTGAAGAATCAGATCTTTATGTATAATCTTTGGTGGTCAATTTTGTTATTACTATAGATAAACAGTACGGTTAGTCGGTTACTGCTCCTAACGCTGAATTCATGTTTAATTTCTATAATTGATTCTTAAAATGGGATATGTACATAATACGAACATGAGGCAGTGATTAGACAGCGAGGATAAAATTTTAGTTTGAATTCAATTCGAACGCCATTGTAAACATTTATAAATACGTATTTATATACATTTACATATATTGCAACGACTTTTAAGGAACGTTGCAGTGCATTTGTTGGCATAATTTAGGTCAGGTACTAAAAACTTTTGTGCGCTATGTTGATAGTTATTGCACTAGTTAGGTTTAGCCGTTAAGCGTCATCTTCATTTATTCTAGCCTTAAGACCTATTGAACCAAAGGAAATCGTTAGATAAATTACGATCATTGATTATATCCGTATAGTAATGTGAACGGATTTTGAGCTGTCACTATGCGTTGAGAGGTGTCCTGCTAGTACAGGACATGGAATTTGTAATTACACCGCTAGCATGTTGAACTAGTATAAGGTTGACCCATGAGAAGATCATTTTTGCGGATGTAGTTTATTGCTCGCCTGTGACGTCAGTGATCTCAGTGACGTCATGGGCATCAACCAATCACCGAAATTCTATCAAACCAGTCAACTAATACGTCATGGGAATGACTGGATTGTTAACGTTTCTCGATCTCAGTGACTTAACAAGAAAGCTAAATTGAAAGACGGAAATCCTCGTGGGTCATTCTTATACAATTCAACCATAAACCGCTAGGGCAGTGGTTACCAAAGTGGGCGATATCGCTCCCCTATCGGTGAGGAAGGGGCAGTAGGGGGGCGGGCGGCAGTCCGTGAAGTCATGTCAGTTGTTCGTACGTTTGTTTGACGATTTGTGCAGAACATGACTCCTAATCGAATAAATTTTCACGAGTTGAAAATCACAGTTTGGTAGATGGGAATATTCAAAATTTTGTTCGAATCTGTTCAGTAGTTTGGAAGAAATTCTTTGATCACTGCGAATTTCGGCCCATATCGTCACATAACTCCCGAATGACGGTGAAATTTAAAAATTTGTTGACGAGCTAAGTATCACCGCTAGACCCGTTCATTAGTTGGAGAGATATTCCTTGGTCGCTGAATTGAGAGATTGGTGTTGAGAATGGCCACGATTACGGCCGTAAATTTGTCCGAGCCGTCTTGAATTTCTAGTGCCGAAACAGTTCTAACTGAAAAAATTTTTTGCTTTACTTTGTACAATTTGTAAAATACACATTTGTGTTGAACCTTCCTCTTTTGAAATTGCAGCGTACTAGATATCAAGTAAGAGGTCTGTCTATACGTGTTTGTCGGGAGAGGGGGCTAGGAATTAATTGGGGAGGCAAATGAGGCGTGAGCCTGGAAAAAGTTTGGGAACCACTGCGCTAGGGCGTCATTCCAAAGAAAACCCTATTTGAAAAAATCTTGTCCATCGGAGCCTGTAACATTATACTGCTAGTCAGCACGCGCACGTCTGTCATTACTGACGTTTTCAAAAGTATATCTGATCGTCGCGCTTCCTTTAATCATTTCAATTAATGTCCATTGTGAAACATAGTACCGGCTTCATGAGAGCAGCTAGCATTTAAACTCATTGTAAACTTAAGTCCTTTATTTTGTTCTAACATTGTACTATTTTAAAAAGATTGCAAGACATAAACGATGAATAATATTCACAAGTTTTGGAAACCTGTTAATTATACACGGCTTGCAAATAGGACATGTTATGGATGCATTCGAGAATATTTGATAACAGTAAATACCGTACCTATTTTGCAACAGTCATTTTACTAATGACCAAAATGTATTAGAATAGCGGAGGCAGTTTGCTACATTATGCTGTAGGCATTATCGCCGATTCAAAAAAAATTGCATAACTTCCTTAGTTACAAAAGTGTACTATTCACACTGCTCTGTACTACATCGCCCAACAACCTTGCCGGTGTCAATCATTTACAGTTGGCTTTCGTTATCTAGCCACAACTAAATGTGCCAGGTCTGGTACTCCGATTATTCATGTTCAAAATGTCCGATTGCCACATCTTCTATTATTCTTCCATTTTTTTTGGTACTATTATGAAACTTAAGTTGCCAGACGTTCTTTTTTTTTCGGACAAATTCAGCGATTTCGTTTTTCACCAATTGCGTATGCCGGCTAAAAATTTTTGTATAGGACTACTTCCTAATCAAATTAAAAAAAAATACATTTCGTGGTGCGCATATGTACCATTTCTGAGTCAACGATTCAAGTTGGACATCTTTCATTTGGCGACAATGTAACACCAATATTTAATTATTTTCTTAATTGATTACGTCAATGACGAATTACGTCAATGACGCGATAGTTTTATTTCAAGTTACTTGAATGCGGAAAATATTCCGCCTTGTATGCATTGTTCTGTTAACTTCCAAACACCTGTAGCCCATACTTAAAATTCGAGAGATTCCTAAAAGCCAGAATGATGCAAATGCACCTCTGAAGTAAACTCCTTAATCCGAAGATAGAAATTCCGTCATGAACGTAGGCAGGACAAATGAGGCGGAATGTATGTCGGTGTTGTAGTATTTGAGCTTGAGACGCTTCACTTCCTCCGACGTCCACTTGGTCACAGGTACGCGTAAGTTCAAAGTCTGCAAACAAGAGTAACGAGTTAGATTTTTACCGACGTTTCAAAGTAGATGATAAAAAAAATCTCACATTATTACATATAAGCATCTTTCACTTCTCATTCTGCGCGGAGAAAAAATTGATCAGTAACTCAATCTAAATTTACGACTGCAATCAAGGTATACGCAATCCTTGTTCAAACATGAAGCCATCTTTAATGAGGCAGAGCTCATTCTCAACACGATTTCAGGTCTAAATACCTCTTATTCAAATCTCGATTGAATAGGTCGCATTTAGTTGCAAATATTAAGCGCAACTATTGCACGTCTCTCACATCAATTCAGTACCGTGCAACAAAATCATTATAACAGAAAAAAAAACTAAATTCGGAGATAATTAAATTATTTAAGAAAGATATTTTTACGTACGGGGTTTTTACTGCACAATATGAAGCCGATTTGACCACATGGGTAGGACGGCGTGCAAGTGTAAGCGTACTCGACGACAGGGTACAGCTCACGACTCTTCTTCATAAGCCCTTTAATGAGGTCTTTGTGCAGCCACATGCTCTCTCCCTGCAACGTAGCAAAATTGCTTAAAAATAATTACAACACGAAAATCTTATCAATTAAAATCTTAATTAAATACCAGTTGTACGTCTGAACAGAAACAATATCTCGATTGCTAGTGAATCGTGCTTATGCTTAAATTAGTTGTGATGAAATTCACCACCTGACACGCGAGAACGCCTTCAGGGTTGAGTTTCTCGTGGAGCCGAGCATAAAAAGCGTCATTGAAGAGTGTGGCGGCCGGACCTGAGTGATGAAGCTCATGTTACTCACATTCGTGGGCAATACTCCAGCGCTAAGGGAAAATTTTTGAGCACGAGTTACATTACATATGCCGAAGCCTATCACATAAAGCACTAATTTCATAAAAAAAAACTAACTCCTCGATAAATTGAGTTTTCGCTGTCGTTATGCTATATATGAATATACTAATATGCATTCCAAGGCTGCATTCAATTTAGGAACATTTTTAATCATCGTTTCTTTTCATGATAAATTTAGTATAATTTGAGTGAAAGTTCTTCCGGGAGTTTAATTGAATGTTTCGTTTAATAGAATTAAACGAAAAAGTTAAGAATACATATACGCACCTTAATGACATGCAAATTAGTGGTCTCAAGAGCCGAAAGCACAAAACCAAAATTGTATAACATTCACGTGAACGTACATTTTTTTAGGGTACTTTGGTAGCAAAGAAAAAACTTTCCTAGTAAAAGAAGAATAAGTAACGAACAAATCTAATCTAAATAAATCTCAATTTTGATACAATGGAGTCACCATCTTTTCCAGCTTCATCATCATCAGGCACCACGGGATCAGAAGCGTCGGTGATGATGACATCAAATTTCCCAGCATGGCTCCCAAGAAACTCCATCCCGTCGCCAAAATGTAGCGTCACTCTCGGGTCTGAAAAACCGCTTGCCAGTGATGGAATGTGTTCTTTGCAAGCGGCCACAACCTGTTTCAAATGGTATTTCAAGTTGAACTTCTAATATAGTTATTCTAAATTTTTGGTATGTATTACAGCCTGGAAAAAGCTGTCACAGATATACGTTATCTTTCAGGCTTTAGCTTTTCAGCAAACCCAAGTTGCATTTTCAGAAAAAGTATAATTTTATTCATTTCTAAGATAATTGTTTCCTCAATTACAGTGCTTTAACTAAAAACTAAATAATATTATACTGCTGACGAACTCGTACCTCTCTCAGATTCGACGCTCATTATCATTCAAAACTGAATAACAGAGATTATACAGTGTCACTGAATAAACTTTGTCATGTCACTAACATGGTCATCGATCTCGCACATCACGATCTCCTTCACGGCAGGGTGCTTGGCCACCTCTCTTAAGATACCGCCATCACCTCCACCGATCACCAGCACCTAGACAAAGTATTCAGTACAAAGAATTAACGGACAATGTTATGATTATTAGTACAGTTAATTTCGATAATTTAAATTTTATTTCCTAGCACTTAAATTCTCAAGATTGAGACAGGACACCAACATTAGTGAATTTAAACAAACTAACCTCTTAACAGGATTAGTTTAAATCATCAAGGGGTGAATAAGATAAAAAGAAGCATTGGTGCCACAAATGTGAACTGAGTGAACTTAAATTATTGGGTTACCTTCTCTGGGTTTGGATGAGAGTTGAGAGGCAAGAATGCAAGCATCTCCTGGTAGGAAGCTTCATCCCGTTCAGTGAGCTGAATAGCTCCATCCAGCACCAGCATGCGACCGTACTTCTCTCTACAAAATATAAAATAAAATAAAAAAATATCTGTAATATGTGAATGTAGTACTAAAACCAAATACAGTCGACATACAAGGCACGTTTTCATAGTCGGTATCGTTTTGTCATAACGTTGGTGCAGCAGTCGGTGTGTTGTGCATGTGTACATACTCATTGCCAACATATTTTGCCTATGCACGGATGCAATAACAAGGATTCTTCCTCGTTTGTGTTGTTTACCAAATATTTGTGAAGCCTCGCATAATAGTGAGTTTTGCTGACTGTGAAATACAGGTTGCTTTAATATTTCTCAGTGATAAAGGATAAGAAAACTGATCGATGCTTGTTTTGAAGTCTGTGCAGCAGCTTATTGAGGAATGTTAAAAGCAGCTTGTTAAGAAACATTTACCAATCTGCATCCTTCCATCCAGAACAAAAGACGTACCTAGTAAGTCAAGCAGAGGCATCGTTTATCTGAAAGAAAATGCCCATTCATATTTGACTAACCAGAACAAAAATCTCAATACCTCATTTCAATGGGAAACAAGACAGTCATCCATACAATCCTGGGTCTGTCCAAAAATAGTTCTCCAATCATTGACCAGATTTCCAGTAAAACCCACCAACTACAGACAAAAAACCAGCTGCTATGCGTATTTAGGCAGCTACGTGTACTATACTTAGGCTATATGTCCTAAGACCGCTACATGTACTTGAGCAAGTTTTGATGGAAAAGCCCCTGATCTGGGCCCAGTGACTATTATCTGTTCCTGTACTTTAGTAAACAAACAACTAGGCAGTCAGAACACCGGCGATGCAGTCATTAGGTATTGAGGCCTCTGGAGTGGGTATCTCAAACTGGCATCATGTGCCTCAGTATTTCAAGAATCAAACTGGCACAGTAACACTATAACAAGTGCCCCTTCATTGGAGGAAATTATCTAGAAAATTTTATAAAGGTAGACTCTTTGATGAAAAAAAAATAAATTGTAGACAGAACTTTTCACAAATTTTCAGCAATACTTTATCAAAAAACATGCTTTAAATCCACTTATCATTTAAGAGACACTGGAACCATTCACAATACAATAAAGCAAAAGTGTTGCAGAAATATTTGTCTATAGCCATTGATGCAGACAATACATTGCAACTATTGAATTAGCCTCATCACTGTTATACAATACATTCAAGCGTATACCATCGAAACAATGGCTGAAGAAATATCCATAATCTTCAAATGAAAGTTTAATATTAACTTAATGTGTTCAACAGAATTCACATTTAAATGCATGGCAGATAAACAAATTTAAAATGAAAGACATAAAAGACATGTAACCCTCCTCCCCCCCTCCAAAAAAAAAAAGAATGGAAATACGTAAGCATCATGCATTGGCATCAAATTTTAAAATTCCATGTCAGACCTTGATACAATTTTATGCATGGTAGGTTTACCATTAATTCAATAATAAAGGTGTGTTCTTTATTCCAGAATATACTTCAGTAAGTATGTATCTTTACATAAAACTTACGTCTCATATATTTGGATATGCTGATACTGGCTTTTCTTGTCAAAAATTAGTTTGTTGATCTGCACAATTCACAAAAATTATCAATGAAAAAGTAAATTAAAAAAGCACAAGAAAGCATGCAACTACAAAATAGGCTTGAAAAAATGCTATGAATTCACAAAGCTTTAAAAATAATTCAACATATAATATTTTAACTGACAAATAAATAAATATAAACATTTTGGACTCGGGAAAGATTTCAAGTTACAGTATTAAAGACAGAAAATTCAACAAAAATTAAAATTAAAAGGAATAAAGTCTAGGAACTAAGTTCACATGCTAGATCAACAATGAGCAAAATTCTTGTCTGGCAAGTTTATGATGCAAGATAGGTACATTTAAAGCAGAAAAGAAATGCAGATAAAAGTATTGTTAACACGTTGACTACGATCTTGTACTATTATTTCATTTTTTGTACTTTTTTCAAGCAGGATTGCCAGACGGTCATTTTTTCCGGACAAATTCCGTGATTTAGTTTTTCTCAATTGCGTTGGCCGGCTAAAATTTATGATAAGGGTACTTCCTAATAAAATTTTAAATACTGCAAAAATAAAATAAATGGAATTTTTATAGTGGAACCTACAAATAATCTAGTATGCATTGAATTATCGGCCTTTTTTGTTCTCGGATTTGGCCGATTTTAGGCAACCTGAATTATGTACCACTACCTCCTGGAGAAATACATTTTGTGGCACGCATATGTACCAATACGTAGTCAACGTGTTAATTTTCTGGCAAAACTGGATTCATGCAAAAATATCAGCAAGCAATAACTAAGCAAAGGCCATTGTCAAACTGGAGCAATACTCTTACCTTAAAAACAATCAAGTCTCAATGTTATAACCTAATTAAAATGTTCAAACATGATTTTTCACTTGGCAAATTTAATCAATTTTATGTGCAGTACAGACTAAAATTGGTACCATGAATCTCAATATCTTCCCTCACCTCCGGCAAACATTCCAAATAAAAAATATACATAAAACGAAAATAAAGTAAAATGAGATAATAGGCTGATTTATGTCAAACTCTATCTAACCTTGAGTGAGAAGGCCTGTCCTGGCCACATAGGAGAGCATTCAGTAAACCATCCGTGGAATTTGAGATTCATTTTGCAGCTAATGGATATTTCAACAAGTTTCCTGCAAGAAAATTAACAAAAAAATACTTCAAGTTCAAGCAAAAGATAGCAGGAAAAACTTTACATCATACAAACAGAGCCTGAAGTCTATAAAAAATTAAGTTTCACATTCATATGGCACAGGAAATTCAATTTATGACTATTGTAACAAGAAAATTACTCCCACTCAAAGAGTAATTAACTATGATAACGGAGAGTATCCATGAATTAAGTCACAGCTCAGCTATGAGTGGTGAAACAATTTTTTAAGAAGGAATATAGTTCTAACACAATTGAATAAATAGAGATAGTAACAATGGAGCAGTGAGAAGAGATCTACCATTCAATATTTACATGTAATACTTCTGATGTCTTTGACAAGTAGAATGATCTATTGCTGTTGCCATCAACTGGGGTGATTTTGGCCACCACTACAACAGAAACAAATGGCAGCAAAACAAAATAATAAATGTTGGCCGAAGTCACCCTGGTGGCCAAAGTCACCCCAGTCACTTTGGCCAACATTTATCATTTTGTTTTCCTGCCATTTATTTCTGTTGTAGTGGTGGCCATCCTGATATCACCCTTTGGTAGCTGAAGTCACCCCAGTACCAGTTGACGGTAAGTGAATTTTTTTGGACGAGCAAGGGAAATGCAATCAAAATTATTTGTTGTTTATTGATTTTTTTGTCAACTGGAGGTTGGAGTCTTTGCTAACCTTAACCAAGGTTCTACTGTAAATGCATTTTTAGGGGTGTACCTTAACTTATTACCATGTCAGACATGTCATGCAGAAATGAATGAGTGAGTCCATAGTGGCAAACCCAGAGATTTTTTAGAATCAGTTCATTTTTAATTTCCTCATTTACTCAATATTTAAACCAATTTCTTATGTATGATAATGCTGGTATCCACGATACTTTACTGGTCTACACTCTACATATAGTACTCAAAATTGAACTTGAGAGAGAGTCTAAAAAACTCTCTGCTTTGCCACCATTACTGCACCATAGAAAAAATTAGAAATGGCTGCAATTTTTTTTAATAAGCTACGCAAATTTGGTCAATGACATTTTTAGGCCAGCACCTGTGTGTAACTTTTGTGAAAGTACCTAAAAATTTTCAATACAACAAATATTACTTTTGTGTCAGACCTTTCACGTCACCTTTGCAGAGGTACCTACTGCCTATTCAAAAATCTCACTTTTCATACTTTTTCAGTGATTTATTAGAGGTACCATTACTACCATAGACAGTAAATGTGTGATTTCTCAATTTGCTTTATGCTACAAAGATAGTAAAAATGAAAGTTTACACCACTTTTATTTAGTTTTTCAATAGGGGCTAGCCCTAGCCCCTAAGCTGCTTCAAGTCTTCAACATTTCTACAAAATGTGGGAAGACTGTCCCTATTTACCCTGCCCATCCCTTATTAGGTAGGTACCCTGTTTGATGGCATACCCATACACACTAGATAGACTAAGCTAGTCAAGTAAGTCAACACTCTAGTGACTCTACTAACAGTACTAAGTACCTACTAATGATTGAAATAGTAAAACTTTCCACTAAAATCTCTTGGCTTCAAATTTTCATTGATTCATATATAGTTTTGAAACTTGCAGCTCAATCAGTCAATCTTGCAGTCTTCTTATAATTTAGAAAGATGATGATTTGTATAACCAGAATCCAGAAATGCTTGTGAGTTGTCACTTGTGACAATATTACTCCGGTATCCGGTTAGACTGGTGTTAGTCATGTCAGGCTGAGACTGTAGAGGGTTAAATTGATCTATTTATAAAACGAATATTAACAATCTAAATATAAACTATCAGTATCAGCTATTCTTTACTATACACTTGAATCGCCTAGTGCACGGGCAAACCAAAGGCTTAAAGGAATAGTGTTGGACAGTAATCGGTATTGGTTAGAAATCAGGGATAATAAACGTGCGCGGTATCTCACCTCAATGTACCACCGCAACCTAACTTGGAGACGACCACAGGGGTAATGAGCAAACGACACGCACACGCTTGGGCTTAGCAGGCCGTGAATTTCAATGACATCAAAATAGTTTGATAAAACTAAAAATTATAAACAATTACTAACAGAAATGCTTTTCAGTCGAAATAAAAATTATTTTGCTCCTAAGACCTACATATACTATTCTTTAACAAGAGTAGAAACTAGGAAAATCTGTTAATAACGCCAGTTTAATTATAAATAGAACACCGGTAAATTACAACCAATTATGTATATATCTATTTGCGTTGAAAACTAGGACTGACTTCGTGTTTCCAGGGTTTCGCCGGAGATAACTGCCGGTTATTTCCACAGCAGTGACTGAGAAAATATACGCAGATATGTCGCTTCTTTTCCGGCTCTCATATACCCAACGAACACATCTGCCACTGGTGCAAACGTAACCTAAATTATCTCTCCAAAAGAGCATGTAATACATAGGAACATCCGAAAAACCAAAAAAGTACCTTCCTGCCACACTTTTGCAGCCACAAGATTTGCACCAGGTAAATTTCACCCATTAAATCATTATGAACAAAAAATTCAAAGCTGAAATATTTTAGAAATGAGACAGACTTTTCCAATCCTGCAGAGCTTTTTGTGTTAAAGCGAAATCGTAACCAACCGATCGCGTCCTGAACATATCACGTATCGGCGATTGAGCCCTGCACCTGTTAAGTATTGATGATCCTGCTCTGTACGCATCACGTATCAAACATCGCGCTCTGTATATACTACGAGTTGACGATCGCGCTCTAAATATATCACGTAGTGACAGTCTTGCACTGCCCCTGTTGCGGATTGTCTATCGCGCTTTGAGCATATCGAGTATCGGCGATCAGCGAAGCCTGCTGAAAGAATCCCGATTGGCCCGTTTATAATGTTGCCAAAATAAAAAGAAAATTCTGCTTCATTTGTAAATCTAACAGCGATTACAGTATACTCTTCTTCATAAATCGCAGAAAAACTAATAAATTCACCACATAGGCCCTCCAGTTTAATCCGTAAAATAAAATAAATAAATCAATTAGGATTAAAAAAATTATTGTCTTGCACAAAAATATGAAATATAGAGCGTCGACACGTTGATATATTCAATTAGATATATTGGAAGAACGACTTCATAATGTCGCTAACATAAGAAAACATTGCAAGTTCAATGTTGATCAAAGCTGATGAAGCATAATTTGACCTCACAAAATAGATTATTTCTCTTTGGAGAACAATCTTCCGTTGAGTCTTCGACGCCAGAAACCGACAACTCATTTTCTCTGCTTACCGTAGCGCACTCGGCCACACTCAAGTGCATGAATGAGCTGTGTGGAAAATTATATAGGACTGGCAGTCGTCAGAGGTTTGTTGTCAGTTTGCCCAACACAGATATTTGCACACAAGTGACGATTATCTTACGGTTCTTCAAATGCAATGAACTGAGATGGTGCAATTTTTTAAATTCGTCACCTTCAATATTTGAGACAGAACGCACAATCAACTGATTCACACAGAGATATTTTTCTCGCTCATTGCATATTAGCCCTCATAAGATTAAGAAGGTGTAATGCTGGTGATCTTGGATGAGAAACATATTAAATGGCGCATTATGACGTTAGTGAAGCCAAGAACCCATGCATACTGAACACTTCATTTATACGATAGTTATAGGTAGGGTTGAACCCTAATAACATACGTTTAAAAATTACTTTTTAAAGACAACACTTCTAAAGAATCCAGTGTCTCCAATGTTACAGGTGTACAATGAATTTCTCCTTTTATTTTCGAATATTAAACAAATCAATTCTTCAATTTTTTTAATATATAAAATTTGTTTCAAAATTATTTATTCTGTCAATTGATTCATGCATTGCCTCCGACTTCACACAAGGGGAGCGCAGCCGTGTATGACGGGATGTTTATTTCGCGGTATATTTTTGTTTCTAGGAAGCATTGCAACTGTACGTTCTATTAATCTTGTGCTTAGATTAGTGACTAGTCAATTGTTGGTAATATTTATTTCGTGACTGTAAGATGGAATCTCGTCTAGCTGCGATATTTGTAGGATTTAGTTGTCAGTGTCTTGGGACGAGACTGAATGCGTAGCTTCAACGTGATTGGTTGAGCTGCTCCTGGCCTGGCGACGGTGCGCGCTATAGTCATGAACGATGGAGAGTTTGGTCACTTTGGAATTAATTTAAGATTATTTGACTTTTAACTGTGATTAGTTTGCCAAATGCTTAAAAATATGATGACTTTATTGTATTATAGTATCTATTTTTGCACTTAGAAAGTGTTTACGGTCTGATTTGTACATTGTAAACGGGATGTTGAGGTAAGCTCATTTTGGCTGAGTTACCCCTCGCGGAAAAGTTGTGTGTGCTCAGTGTTACTGGATTGGGGTGACACGGTTTCGACTTGAAATAGGAAGAGCCAAATTTGGCCTTCTATGATTAAACTCCATCGTAGTTCTGGGTATAACTCTTAATGAGTTTCACTAACGGAGTGATAGTGGCATAGGTTGAGTTTTTGGGTAGTTCCGGATTTTGGCTGTGTTATGCGGTTAACAGCCGTTCCATTCGAAGCACCCTCGCGTCGTAGTAAACCTCTGCGCTCGAGTAAATTGTCAGTGGCTTTTTGGAGGCTCGTACCCTTCAATAGACGTGCTTTTGAGGCGTAACTGCCACCCCGGTTCTGTGTTCTTGGCAGTGCATTAGGGCTCGAACCCCTGATCATTGCGTTGGTTGTCGGCATTGTGGTGCGGCTCGTACCCGTATCCTTGCTGTCCGCTCTTGTGGTCCTCAGTAGTTTATTAGGATTCCTCAACGTTGTATCCCTAAGGCTGAGACCCTGTTTCCCGGAGCTTTTGGACCTAATAAATTGTGTGTCATGTACAGTGGAATTGTATATCGCCCGAAGATCACCAATATATAACGAAAAGTTCCTCGTGTTCATTCCTCCTCTCTCCAACGCAATGGAATTTAGTGCTGGACCAAAGAGCGACTCTTTAACCTTTGTGTTAAAACCAATACACAAGTCACCGTCAAGTCGGCACGCTACCCGTAACTATTTCGACTTCGCGGCGGTGTTTCCGGTTACACGTGCACCAATAAGCCCTGAATCGAACGCCTTGGATCTCTCCGGACATCCAGCAATCAGCCGTGAACCACTCGGTTTTGTCCTCCTCTGGCCTTGTATAAAACCTGCCGTGCACCACCAGACCGCGGATCGAATATGACTTCCGGGCATCGTTAAATTACGTAATTTTACGTTCACCGCAACTGAGGTTGGGTTTCAGAAAGCATAGTTCGTTTCCAAAATTTATCGTCCTGCGGCGAGTGGCCGTTCGACCGAGGGCTGGTTCGACGCACGGCCTAGATACGGACGGCTTGAAGTGTTGAAAGCTACCTTCCGGAAGGCAGGAATCATGATGGTCCATTACATCCAGGGCAGTGGTGGTCTTCGGCAGGCGACCTCACACAAGTGTGCAAAATTTCAGATCAATTGGACATTTAAAAGTGTGTCAAATATCAGTTATAAGATTTGTAGCTGACAAAATTATTCTTTAATTTTTTTTTAATATTAAAAAAATTTAATTTTTAAAATCATTTATTTTATCACTTTATTCATGCATTGTCTCCAACTTTACGCAAGTGTGCAAAATTTCAGATCAATTGGATAAGTAGAAGTGTGTTAAATTTCGATTATAAGATTTGTAGCAGAAAGACAGACAAACAAGAAGTGAAGTTGAAGAGAAGTGTTGTAATAAAAACTGGCTTAAAGCTTAATTGACGTATTTTCTGGTGAAAATTGAATTTTTCTAATGTTTTTACGTCGACACATCTTTTCAATTGAAAAAATTGACATTTGAGGCAAACCTGTTGTTATTAATCCAGAAAATGATCGCCAGTTTCTTACATAAAAATATGCCGTTATGTGTTTTGTATATGCAGAATTTGTCACAAATTTTCATAAAACATCGAAGGAGTATAAATGCATTGACCAAACCTTCATTACTGCATTTCTTTTAACAATAATTAATGTTCTGTGAGTCCGACTGAGGAAAGTCTAATTCTCAGCTCGGATTTTTTTGTAGAAGGCCCTAGACTGATTTTCGGAAAGATAAAACATAGAATAAATTTTCATCTAAATGCATTACCTAAATATTGATCGAAAAGAGGGCTAAATAGTTTCCACGTTGATTAAAATTATTGGATGTGCTATACTGATTTTTAAAATGTGTTCTAAATTCATGTAAAGAGAAAAAAACACTTTTTGCCCTCATGTGATGGTGCCCTCATTTTGACGGTGACTTCGAATCTTAATTCCGCACCAAAGGAAGGGCAACTCAGACGTCGTCCACCACATGTAGATTGGGATAATTGGGTCTCTATAAACAAAATTAGCGGAGCCTCACATACCAGATGCAAACAATCAGTCACATGCAGGCTATATAGGTCATACAGGTCATTTTTTCGTAGATCACTTATTCGCCACGTGTGAGCGATCACTTATTCGCCACATGCACACGATTAATTATTCGCCATACACATACGATTAATTATTCGCCACGGGTAAGCGATCACTTATTCGCCACGTTTGAGCGATCACCTATTCGCCACATGCACACGATTAATTATTCGCCATACACATATTCGCCACGAGCGAGTGATCACTTATTAGCCACGTGCACATGATTCGCCATATATATACGATCGACTATTCGCCTCTTGCAAACGATCGATTATTCGCCGCAATCGATCAATTATTCATCAATCAACTATTCGCCACATACAAACGTACACGTATAAGGACCATTTATACGGCACTCAGGAACGACCGCAAAAATGCATCGGGAAAAACTGGTAACCCAGTCTGCTTTTCTTACAAGTTTAACTTTGATGACACGGGTCTGAAAAAAATCTGAAAATTGTTTTTCTTTCTGAAAGGGTGACTGTTTTTTGCACTGATTTCATTTTGGGTCACGATAACTTCAATTAATGCCTTGAAAGGGCATTAATTTTAATTGAACTCTCATTTTACATTTAAATAAATGTATACAGGATCCGCCATATATATGGCAACGGATGTTTGCTATATAAAATAAACTGGTTTCTAGGAGACTATTCTTTTATAATGAAGGTTAATATCATCTATTTTATATTGCAGAAGTCTAAGGAGTCTAAATTTACTATTACTTTGGGCTATGGTAGTAGATAGAAATGCAATTGTAACCCTTTTTTTTAGAATTTTTAACGACGTCAATATTTTAAGCTTTCCGTTTCCATGTTATGCGATTTCTAAAGCGTAGAAGTGCACATTCAGCACTAGTATTAGTGGATATCAAAATTTGTTAGAAACAAGAAAATAGCTAAATATTTTTAATCATAGTGTTAGACAATAATTTACTATCGACGTGTCAAGTGTTCATGGAATAAAATCACGCAGGAAAACAGCGAATAACATTACCATTGCCTGCCTATTATTTGTTAGCGTGAAGTTTTTAAGAGAAAATTATAGCAGAAGTATTTCAGTTCTTTTGATTTTGCCGCTGTTAAAATGCATTTTTTCGAACGCCATTGTCAATCATTATTCATTAAAATTGAGTGCCAGCAATCATTAGACGTCGACGCAACGTCATTGAAGACTTATTACGACGTAATCAACCAGCAATTGACGATGTTACAGCGTTAGTGGCGCGGTGGAGCGGATCTGCCTAACTGGAGCGCTCCTCTTGTACAGGCAGAGGAAGAATTTTGTAAAGACCTGTGTTTTGTAAAGACCTGTGGAAGAATTTTGTAAAGACCACAGTTTGTGTTTCATATATGTTTTTTCAATTTTTTTAATATTCGAAATTAAAATTAGAAATTCATTGTACATGTTTTACATTGAAGACACTGGATTTTTGAGAAGTGTTGTCTTTAAAAATTTTAAACGTATATTTTAATGGCTCATATTTTATCAGTTTATTATTCTAAACCAAAAAACGCAAGTAAAATGTCACCATATATAAAAACGCAAGTAAAATGTCATATATATATATATTTATAAATTGCACTTTACCGGACTATGATTATTTTTGACCCAATGACGTAAGTAAAGTTGTGAAAAAAAGTAAAAAAAACCTAACCTGGCTGGACCTAACCTTAGTAGAAAGGTGTCAAGCTATGTAAAGAAGGGTTTTATACACACCTAACCCAGCGAGGTTGGCGTTTTTTAGAATGTCCAGTAGTGTAGTTCATTTATTTTCGTGTCCGGTTTTTAAGTACAAACTAATTGTAAGATATATAAACGGACTCGACTCTGTCCGGTAATTGTTCGAAATTCTTTTTAAATTACGAATCGAACGAATTTAAATTTCGAAATTAACGAATTTGAACGAAGCAAGGCAACTTTGATACTGGTGACATTTTACTTGCGTTTTTTGGTTTAGAATAATAAACTGATAAAATATGAGCCATTAAAATATACGTTTAAAATTTATTTTTAAAGACAACACTTCTAAAAAATCCAGTGTCTTCAATGTAAAACATGTACAATGAATTTCTAATTTTAATTTCGAATATTAAAAAAATTAAAAAATACATAAAAACATAATATATAAAAGAAATTAAATTTCAAATGATTTATTCTATCAATTGATTCATGCATTGTCTCCGACTTTACGCAAGTCTGCAAAATTTCAGATAGATTGGACAGCTAGAATTGTGTTAAATATTGATTATAAGATTTGTAGCAGACAAAATAATTTTTTCAGTTTTTTTAATATTAATAATATGCGTTTAAAAATTACTTTTTAAAGACAACACTTCCAAAGAATTCAGTGTCTCCGATTTTACACATGTACAATGAATTTCTAATTTCATTATCAAATATATAAAAAAATAGTTTTTACAATTTATTTTCAAAATTTAATATAAATTTAAAGTTTTCAAAATTATTTATTCTGTCAATTGATTCATGCATTGTCTTCGACTTTACGCAAGTGTGCAAAACTTCAGATCGATTGGAAAGGTAGAAGTGTGTTAAATATTGATTATAAGATTTGTAGCAGACAAACAAACAAGCAACAAGAAGTGAAGTTAAAGAGAAGTGTTGTAAAAAAATTATTTATTTTGTCATTTGATTCATGCAATGTCTCCAACTTTACGCAAGTGTGCAAAATTTCAGATCGATAGGATAAGTAGAAGTGTGTTAAATTTCGATTATAAGATCTGTAGCAGACAGACAGACAAACAAGAAGTGAAGTTAAAGAGAAGTGCTGTAAAAAAGCAGTTTGGACAGTAAAGTTATAAATTAATGCAATTATGCACAGAGTTAATGATGAACTTAATCACTAAGGATATTCGAACCTTTTACTATTCATGGGTTACTGTGGTAAAAAAGATCAATAATGAATAATGTTTTCATTTTGAACTATTAGTTTTGCTAGGGCACGTTGAAAAAATCCTCATAGTTTTCCATTATTATAAAGAATTAAGTTACATCATATTGCATAAATCAAGTAGGCAAGACTGGGTCGAACGAAAAGTAGAAGCAATAAAGTTAGACATTCATCTTCATAAAATTGGATCCTGCAATAGCTTATCCAAATAAATGAGAATTTGTAAATTGGGAAAGCTTAAATCAGTAAGGAGTAAATGAAATAAAAAAAAAGGAACTCTAGAACCTCATGACGCGGCAGAAACATATATTATCCATATTGAGCTATAAGAAAAGATTTTTGCCTTATAGAAGTTTTAACGACTAGTGAAGTAGACCATTTGAACATAACAATTTTGACGACAAATGTCCACACAAAGTTAAATATTTTTGCGCAAGTTGAAGCGTTTTTCCCACTAAGTCTCGAACGTCACAGTAAGCACGCTCCTCCACTCCCGCAACCACGAAACGAGTCCCGGCGCTTGCTGAAACTGATGGCAATAAGGTCAACTGCAACGAAATTGAGAATAAACAATTATGGAATTTTAAACGATGTAGATTTTAGACAGAGGAAAAAGTTCATGGTTTAGTCCCTCAAAGATATTTAGGTATAAATCATGACCTTTTCTATTACAATATGTTGTGAATTTTTTGTCAGTACAAAAAAGAATGTCAATAAATTTGAAATGGTTTCGTAGCATATAATCTGACCACACAATAATACTATGAATACAATACGAATATACGTGAGTATATCTTTCTGTGGTTAAAATATTCACGATCCAGTTTGCCCTAAAATTAATGATGTATCACAATAATATTGCCAACGATTCTCGCCCCTTTTAAGTATGAACAAAGGAGTTTTAAAAAACTAAGATTTACGTGTTAAAAAATATTCATTATATAGATGTTAGTCCCAATCAATGGAAATAACTATTGTAAATAAATATACAAAAAGTAAGTAAACAACCTCTTGACATGATGAGAATCAAATGAGCGTAAAATTGCCATGACTGCGCACTTAATCAAACTTCTGGCGCAGTTTGTGTTTCAGCAACACGGGCACAAGGGAGAGCAGGGCTGCCGCCGCCAGCAGCATCTGCCGTGCAGCACAAACGTCATCAATACGGACAAAGAGAGATTGTGAATCATTTAAAAAATAATATCAATTTAACATACAGAGAGCACGATCAGTTCTAACGTACAAAGATGTAAATATAAATTCAACATACAAAGATCAACACAGGCAATGAGAAATTGCAAATCATTTTGAATAGCAACTGAACGTCTCAATTTCTATTCAACATACATCCTGCGTTTCTCCTCAACAAAGTAATACAGAGTGAATTATGTATTATGTAGAAATTTAGAAAAGACGTGTCACAGAAAGTCATTAATCATTGTCAGACTGCATAATTTTACAGCGTTATAATCATACCGAGTTTAGGTACAATCGTACTTGTGCAACAATTGTGTCTATGTAACTCTAATAATATACTAAGGAGAGTATCAGCTCGGTGCAGCAGTGGTAGCATTAATGATAAACTTAGTATATAAATATTTATGAGCAGCAGAGGCGGTACAGAGTACAGACCACAGTAGTGGTGGAGAAAGCGTCCTGATAGGAGATGAGTTCGTAGAGCGTCGTGCCTGCCTGGACGGCTACCAGGCTGGGTGGCGCAACACCTGTACAAACAACAAATCATGATGTGCTGTCTCTTAACAGGACACATAACTGGCATGGTGACTCTGAGTAAGACTTGAACAAACAACAAATCATGATGTGCTGTCTCTTAACAGGACACATAACTGGCATGGTGATTCTGAGTAAGACTTGAACAAACAACAAATCATGATGTGCTGTCTCTTAACAGAACACATAACTGGCATGGTGATTCTGAGTAATACATAAACAATAACAAACTATGTTTCCATTTACAATCCTAAAACGATATTCTAAATGAAAAAAATATATATAACTCAGTACCGTCAACTGGGGTGACTTCGGCCGCCTGGGTGGCTTCGGCGGCGTTTTTGATTTTGTTTTGCAAACAAAAGCGGGGTCATAAACGATGGCCAGAGTCTCTCCGGCGTTTATGACCTCGTTTACGACCCTGGCGTTTGTGACCCCGGCGTTTACGACCCCGTTTTTGTTTGCAAAACAAAATAAAAAACGCGGCCGAAGTCACCCCAGTTGACGGTACTCACTGCAGTGAGTGACAGAGAGCGCATTTTCTCGTCGACGAAAACTTGAGGTCACGGACAGACGGACTTACAGACAGACAGACGGACGGACGGACGGACATGGCGAGCACAATAGGGCATTTTTTCCATAAATGAGAAAATGCGCTAAAAACAACATCGGATTATCTGAAGCCACTGACATGTCAGTAACCAAGCGCTGCTCAAAAGAGCAGCCCTTGGGTTTTGACTGGCAAGCACCATCTTTGCTCAAATTTAATAGCGAATTTCATTTAATTACCATTATGATAACATCAAGTGAATTTCAATAGCAAGATAAAGTAGCAAATTCTGAAAAACGTGTGTGTATAGGTAATGAGCTGAAACAAATAGTTTGAATTATTCATGTATATACGTTTTGTTTACCCAATTATAAAAATAACAGAAACAGAATTGCAATTGTAATCAAACGCATATAAATTCAGAAAATTGGCTCAGTCAATGAGACCAGTAGAACCCCCCCCCCCATAGGCAGGAAAATATATGGGTACCTATAGATAGAAATACCCTCTAGAACATTGATGCTAGCTTCAAGTTCTTGACTATCGCTTGAATTCTAAGGTATGAATAGGTTTACTCCAAAACCACTTTTGAATGCCTGAATGGCACTTAAGAAACTTTTCAAATATCATGTGTATTACAGATTACATTACAAATATAATAAGCAACTATGCCAAGCTGAGTACCTACAGCAGAGGATTTGCTAAAATTCCTACCAATGAAAGTGCCAAGGAAAAATGGCCACAGTGGCACATTAATGACTGGACTGGTGATGTTGATGAACCAGTTGGGTAGGAAGGGAGTGATGCGCAGAAATATCATGTAGAACAGCAGGTTGCCTTTCTGCTTCTCAACCTTCTCCTGCCAGGACTGTGCACGCTTCGGGAAATATCTGCCCAAACTCTAACCAGTTACAGGAAATATTAATGGAAAATTTTCAAGCATCTATTTGAAAAAATTGCAATTTGAATCCTGAAACTTGATATTTAACTGCATTGGTTTGGAAATTGATGCTCACAGACACGAGAGAATGATTTAATATTACAGATATTATCCACTCACCTACTGACTATGGGCCTGCCTGCTAGGTAAGACAACAGGTAACAAAATGAAGCTCCAGTAGCTGAGCAAAAGCAGATGAGCAGCAGAGCCACCCAGGAGGGGAACAGAAAACCTGTTATGTCCAAACACAAACGATTACTCGGAGGAATGATTACTAATAATGGAGGAATAAAATGATTTTTTGAAACCTATATGCATCATTGCAAATAAATTTCAGCAAAGCCCTAAATTTCTCAAACAAAAGTTTGGTCAGATAAAGACTTCTTTGAAAAATATCAGTTTCTGCTGAATAAAACAATGTCTATTCTTTTTGCAGCCAAAATCTTGATGAATCACAAATTCAACAGACTGACTAGAAAATCCTAGATAATTTTCATGAAATAACACATTTTTAATCAGACTCAAGAGCCTAATTATTAAAAAACTCACCAGAAATGATGGAGAGAAATATGGACCCTGGTATAGCAAATGTTTGAAGACTGGATAAACATTATTAAGGAGACATGAACACAAAAATTCATGAAAATAGTTCAATGACAATGGAAAAATACGCAAGAAATTCATTAAAAATGAGTGTGAATTTTCAAATATATAAACACAAGATAATTATACATAAACCACAAATGAAATAAATTAAAAGTTTACACACATAGGTATATATACTTAGGTTTTTACACATGTAAATTTTTATTAAAAATTCACTGGAGAGTTCAAAATTACAACACATCATGACTAAAATGTAATTCAAAGATGTAAAGGATACAAAATATACATCACAAATACAGCAGTTAAGACAACAACGTAGTATCTGTCTTTGTAATGTGACAGAACTCGAGCCAAGTTTTGAGCATCCTCCATGCACCGTGGCAGCTTGATGTGTTCACGTTCAGATCTGGAAATCATTCAACAGCCAATGAACATAAGACAGTCTTTGGAAAGGCTTTAGTATAAGCATAGTGCACAGAACACTTCATCGTTTTGAAATACACAAATTCAACCAAAACTGAAATAGTTAAAAATTTACATATATTTAACAAACTTTTGTAATAATTTATTTCCAGTATTTCATTTGTTATGCAACAAAAAGGCAAGCAGCCAGGCTTTCTAAGGAGCTTTGGAAGGCAGGCTACAAGTTTATGTTTTTTTTGGTACTTACACTTCTAGCTTAGGAAATTTTGTGTATACAAAGTATAATGCCATTAGAGCTATAGAAAAAATTACAATGAGACATAATATAGCTTGTTGAACACTTAAAGTTTCTTGAGTGTCTTTTTTATGACTAGTTGGGCCATGATGTATCCTACTGGTTTTGCTTTTATTAGCAAAACCAGATGTGGTTGTATTGGTTTTTGAAGTTGTCATCTCATCTGGAAAATAAAATCAGTTAATAGTCTCCAATTTCTTGGAAATACCTATATAGGAATAGGAATCATACAAGTGATGCATTGGAAAGATAGGCAAGAAGTTTGTATTTATAATGTTGCATTGGAACTAGAGATAAAACTATAAAATTGAACAAAATGCATTGATAAAAACACAAAAGTTTGAATTTCTAACATAAATTAAGAAGTTTTTCTGCTATCATCTATGTGCACCAACCAGGAAAATTAGGTAGATGCCACCCATGAATAAGCCATCAGTAGGACAAATGGAAAATTTAAGTAATTTAAGAGTCATAGTAATTAAAATGCTCTTGACATTTTTTATCTAAACTCATCTCTGACCCTGAACAATTTTATGCTATCATATGGCCTCTGAGAAATTTTTCCCCAAAGAAATGAATTTGAATAGTACATTTTTTCTAGCAATTCTTTAAAATCAAGTGATAATCAATCATTTAAATAGGTACCTAGTTACAAGATTAATAGCAGAAATCTACAAATATTTTGGTTTGATATGCAGCTGCTAAATGAAAAAATCCAGTTTTTTCCTCATAGCTACCATTTATAGCTACCTACCATTTGAATAGTACATTTTTTCTAGCAATTCTTTAAAATCAAGTGATAATCATTTAAATAGGTACCTAGGTACAAGATCTNGAGTAGCCCCGTTTGACGGGGCTACTCGGGACACTTTTTTTGCTTCTGGCACCTTACAAATAGCATATGGAATCTTTTTGGAGAAGCCATGGAAAGCCATTTTTGAGCTGCAAATTCATTTGCTAAATTGCAGATTTTACATAATATTTCTAGCCTCCAATATCAGGCAAAATTTTCCAAAAATTACAGGTGAAAATGATTTTTCCCAGAGTAATTTATAAAACTCATATATAAAATGTGTTGTTGATTTCAACATTTACCAAAGAAATTGGGCAAGGGCTATAAAAGTATGTAGAACTGCCAACCTAGAATATCAGGAGAATTTCCCATCAATCATGAGTAATATGGAGTATTTTCTTAGAAAAAGATTGTTTCATGCATATCTTTGGAATATTGCAAACTAAAAAGTGTTTTATTTAATCAAATTTTACAAAAGAAATTTGTCAAGGACATTAAAATTAGGAATAGGTGGAAATGGAATTGACCACAAATAAGGGTGTTATGTCTCATTCAAGGTTGTACTCTTTTCCCTAATGTAGACTTTAGGCTTGTTAGATAAAATTCTCTGCAGTCTGCATCTCTGCAATGGCGGCCAGTGTGGAATTCTAGAGGGGCTCTAAGGGGAGCATCTTGTTCTTGACCTTGAGTACAATTTTCAATTTTGGCTTTTCCAGTTTTTAATCTCATCTTAAAGCTAACATTCTGACCTATCCAACAGTGCCAAAACCATCTCTGTACGTTGATTTATGCGTTCAAAACAGATTGCAAAAGGGTTAGGTGTGGTGGAGTTCTTTCACATTTTAAATAGGTGGATATTACCTGACGGGCACATAAAAGGACAGATTGAAGATGCTGTACCTTAGTTTCCCAGCAGCTGTCATGTAGGATGGTGTTCATGCAGTTGTTCCCTCAATCTGTGACTGAATTTCAGCTCAAGTACCTAGCACCTTGTCTGGTACCCTTGCCAACTTGAATGCCTATTTCAATGCGCTTGGGAATTTGGGACTTTGTTGCGTCTCTCTACTGAACATTCACACATATTGTCACTGCAAACCACCTATCTCCTTGAGTTTTTAAGCTACAGCAATGAGAGATATACCATTCAATTTACAAATAAAAGATCTAGAGATTGTTTTTTTTTATTTTTGTTATAATATGAAAATATTTTGAAAAAATAAAGGGGGAAAAGGGGAAATCAGAAAATTTTTGGAAAAAGTTCCAAAAAATGTAAATTTCAAATTTTTGTGGGTGGGAGGGGCCCCCACCCAAAAAAATTTGAATTTTGGAAAAAGCCACAACAAATCAATATATAGGTATGTCTTATATGGTGCTTTCTCTGCATTGAAAATGCTACTAAACTGCACAGCACATGCGTGTACATTACATGGACATCAGGACATGGGTTGTTTTTTCCAATTTCCAATGTATTACAAGTTTACACTTTACAACTGTTCATTCTTCATTAGTTCATTGTTCAGTAACTTCAGTTTCTGTTCCTTTATCAATAAAATTTATACCCTGGCAGGCCTGGCTCCATTTGTATGGTCAAGCACTCTAAACTAAAGCTGAAAAGCTATGGAAAAATATATGTTAAGACTTGAAAGTCTTGAAATGCCTAGCACCATATCAAACATGGTGGAAGTCTAGTAGCTAGGTATTTCAAACTATGGTCAATCCTGAAAAGATCTGGTCAAATGACATGAATTTAGATCTTCTGTGAAGTGTGAACAATCACAAAAAGTACAAGAATTGGTGACAGGCCAGTGGCCACATCAGGATTCAGGAGGGCTGCCAGTGCCGGACGCCGGTCATACTCTTCAGCACCGACATCACTATGTTATGTTATTAACATTATGTTAGTGAGAAAATACTACACCAATTTTGCATTTTCATGTATTTCAACATTATGTTAGTGAGAAAATACTACACCAATTTTGCATTTTCATGTATTTCAATTTCTACACGGCAACAGTAAGTTAACGACAGAACATGAACTATCATACCATGTGACATGTCCTTCAAAACCTTAAGATTTACCTTTAATTTACTTAACAGTTTCAAATCTTAATCTTATTATAAGGCCTATTACAGATTACTAAGCCTTTAGGAGTTAGGACTAGGAGACTTATTTCCGTAAATAAAAATGAGTTACAAAAAGCGATAAGTGTTATATGATTATACTTTAGAGCAGGTACATATTTAAAATGCTGATTTTTGAACGTGTGGCAGTGTTTTACTTGTACTGTTGTACAGATGTAACTGCGGCCACAGTGTGCGTAAAAAAACCCAAGTTACACATTTTTTTTTTCTTCGGAGTCACTTTAGCTGTTTAGCAGATAACTTAGCGCGCACACCAACCTTGCATTTCTGCATTGAAATCGGGCGGAATGAAGATCACGGAATGCTGTTTTATATCATTTAAATTTGAATTAATCATTTTATTTGAATGAATTTAACACAGCAGAAGACCTGCTAGACATGGTTGTTGATGCTGAATTACATCATTCACGATGACAATCATGTCACAACTGTTATCAATTGTTATCACATTGGTCAAGTGGTTGCTCTTGGGTTATTGCGAAATTGGTGCTCTAGGATTATCCTAGGTAGATATTATTTCGTGCGAATAAACATGGTTTTTCGTACATAAGGGCGAATATTGACTAAATGGTTTGAAGATTCTTATTGCAGCGCATTGGTAATACCTACTTATATTACAAATTTGAATGAAATCCGTTCCGTATTGAAGGAGTCATGACTGGGCGAGTTGAGAGTTAAGTTAGGTTTTGCTTTCGAGTGGGGAGCGCAGCCGTGCACCACCAATTTTGTGCACCAATGAGCCCTGAATCGAACGCCTTGGATCTATACGGACATCCACCAATCAGCCGTGAGCCACTCGGCGTTGTCCTCCTCCGGCCTTGCATAGAACCTGCCATGCACCACCAGGCCGCGGATCGAATATGACTTCCGGGCATCGTTAAATTACGTAATAGATAGCACAGTTCGGTTCCAAAATTTATCGTCCTTCGACGAGTGGCCGTTTGACCGAGGGCTGGTTCGACGCACGACCTAGATATGATTATCCAGAAGTGTTGAAGGCTACGTTCCGGAAGGCAGGAATCATGATGGTCCATTATTTTTATTATGGATTATGGCAGGGTGGCCCAGTGGTTAAAGTTCAGAGTACTGAGATTAGAGCAGAGAGGTGCGGGTTCGATCCAAGCTCTGTGCACCAGTTTCTGGTCAGAATCGGCGAGGAGGCCGGGCGGTTAGGCAAAGCAAAATAGAGGCAGTGAGTTGCGTGTTTATGACCGAGGGCTGGTTCGACGCACGACCTAGATATGATTATCCAGAAGTGTTGAAGGCTACGTTCCGGAAGGCAGGAATCATGATGGTCCATTATGTTTATTATGGATTATGGCAGGGTAGCCCAGTGGTTAAAGTTCAGAGTACTGAGATTAGAGCAGAGAGGTGCGGGTTCGATCCCAGCTCTGTGCGCCAGTTTCTGGTCAGAATCGGCGAGAAGGCCGGGCGACAGGACTACGGCCTAATAAACAGGGCAGTTGTGGTCTTCGGCAGGCGACCCTTCGAGTGCGTAGAATTGTCGATTCGGTGAAGTAGACGGTCTTAATTAACCCAAGCGCTGCGACATCAGGAGCGACTGAGACCGCGAATGAATTGTGCTTTTTTGGGATGACGTTGATGAGGTAAATGACTTTTTGTTTTTATGCCAGGTGAAGAAATTTTGTCTAGCACACTAATATCTGAGTGGGAAAGAAAGGGAACATACAAATGAAATGAAAACGAGAGTTAATGAGAAAAAATTGTAGACATACTCTATTTTCGCTACATTACTTCTATCTCAAACCGAAGTATTACAATTTGTTAGAAATTATTTTTGGATTCCAAGGGTAATGAAATTCAAATAAATAAAATATAATTATTGACATCTGATCCTTTTTACAGACAATAATATTATCAACTGACTAATTAGATTAGAAAAACATGCATCTACAAATTAGTTTTATAACCCTACAATTTTAATCAAGCTATCCATTTCTTATAACAGGCCGCGATTCAATCTTACTTGAGCTCTCGATTGATACCTGCAAATCCTTTGGTTTCGATTCATTTCGCGATTTTTTTCTTTTATCTTTGCCAGCAGCAAAATCTTCGAATTTCGTTTCGTCGTTATCGTTATTTAAACTAGGAGAATTTAGGTCATCTTTGGAAGCAGTCTCAATTTGTTCGCCAGAACTAAGCGACTTCCCTAGTGAATTAGGAAAAAAATTGTGAGGGGAACCTTCTCCAAATGTGTGAGGTAGGTCACGAAGGGGTAAATTTTTCCTGTCAATCCCGTCAATATCGAGGTTTCTTCTCGGCGACAGCTTCAGCTGTACGGGTTCTGGAGTCGGTGATGTCCGTATTTCTTCCGCATTACCATGAAGTTTAGCGAGATGAGGAGGTAGGAAGCCAGGAGAAAGTCTAACATTTCCTGCATCGGCCGCATCAGGTGGAGCAATACCATGTGCTGCAAAGCTGTTGGGATTTATGACATGACCGAATCCAGATGAAAACTTTGAAGCGGGATTTGGAGAGTAAGTACCACCTACAACCACGTAAGGGGCTGCCAGGCCAACAGTGTTGGAACCACCTCCGTAAGATGATGCTCGGCGACTATAATCCACTATTACCGATGGCTCATTGTGGAACACTGACGCGTCAGGATCGATGATGAAAGGCTTCTTGAAATGCTTCAAGTTAATTTCGTTTATTGGTTTGAAAATGAGATTCTGGTTAAATTGGTTGCCACTTACAGGCCATCTTTGGTCCGGCAAATGTTGTTGGGCAAGAAAAGGTGAATTTGTCACATAATTCGAGACAATGAATGGCTGTGGAGTTGGGCGTCCTTCTACGCTATAGGTAGAGTTCTGCCTATGAGGCAACCCAGCAGTGATAGGTCCAGAAAATGGATTACTATCACCTGGAATTTGCTGAGATTGATGATTTGAGAATAAATTTGGAAAATCATTAAGGTTGGTGATTTGTCCAAATTGATTTGGGAATTTATCAAAAGAGTTCGTTAATATGTTGTTCGAAACAAAGGGTCGACTGTCTCCCTCGATGTTCGTTAAGAGATGGCCTCCATTTGGTGTACCATACTGGAAACCAGGAAAACCGTAAGGAGAAGCTGTTGGTTGAGACGAACCGAAGCCATGTTGAGGACTTAGCGGATCAAGAGCTGATGGAATATATGTGTTGGGAGGGAATTTCCTCGGCTGCTTCACTAAGCTGGATGACGGTAATTTGTAAAAATCGTTGAAATTTTTATATTTCGTCGTTGCAAATGAATCGTGACTGTTAACACCGAAAGGCTGCTGAACTCTGTTGAAATTTTGTTCTCCTTGCGACGGCAGCTCATGAGGTTTGCTGAAACTGCCTTGGTCGACAAAATTAAGAGGTCGTGGTTGTTTCTCTGGAAAGCTGTGGTACGATAATGGATACTGGTAACGAGAATGAGGTGTGAAGGGTGGTGATACGGAATTTTCGACTGAGCCACTATGAGATTGGAATGGGATGGAATAAAGAGGAAGCGTCTGCTGATAGTCTGAAGGAGGGAATGGCACAGTTGGTACAACAGGAACACCTGATGCTTGTGGAGGTACAAGCGGAGCACTTTCTGCAGTTGGAGGGACGACAGGAATGCCGTCTGCAGTGAACGGGACAACAGGAATTCTTTTCCTTGAGAGCTGAACGCTTGGATGTCTTCCTGAGGGTAGAGAAATACTCGGAAACCTTCCTGATGGCCGAAATAGATCCTGATGCTGATGAGAAGCTGCAGTCAAAGGATGATACCTTCCAGATTCTGAGATTGAATGTGAAAATCTATTCTCTTGACTTGCAGGATGAGCATGACGTTCAAATGATGTTGCACCCGTAAACTGCTGGCTCTGCGCACTGGTCACACCGCCATCTCCTCTAAACGTAGAAGAGGTATTTGCGTAACTTCCAGGTAACTGGGGTAGTGGCTGGAGATGCCGATGTGCTGTTTCTTGATAATTGTCATCGGAAATTGGAACACTATCGTCGTAGTCAGCATAATTAGTTTGAGGGACTATTGGAATTGTTTCGATTGATGTTGGCGGTTTATGAACAGTTACTGGCGCCTGTACGGCAGCAACAGAATCACGTCCAGCCGATCCAAGAACTTCTCGACTCTGTTCAAAATTGTGGCGGGTGGCATGTGAGGGGATGGTCGAAGGTCGGTTCAGAACCGCGGCTCCGACCACTGGAATTGGTCTGCCGGCAAGTATTGGAGGAAAATTCACAGTTCTAGACGGTTCGTTGATAATTTTATCGGGATGGTGCGCTAGTCCATCGTAGGAGACCGTAGCACGGTAGCCGTTTTGGTCTGCCGTGTACTTGACTGTCTGTATGCGGCCATCAGGCAGGTGCACGGTATACTGCCCCGTCGTGACATGACCGTCACGAAACTCAGTGTGTGCGTACGCTGTGCCGGAGCCTTCGTCGCGCACGCCGTACTCGAAGGCGTACCCGCGATCCTGGAAAAAGAAATTTCCTAAGTGTACTCAAAATCATTTTATCAACACGTTCACATTAATTTTACTTGGTGATTTTGCATGCAACAATGCAATATTGAATCTGAGTATACTTAATACCCAATCATTTACAAGTCGATTCCGCTTGTACTTGCATTTTGCATGCAATATCAGCAATGGCTTTATTGCTGAAATTATTGATAATCAATCAAAAAATTTTTTCTGCTATTTCACGAAGAACATATCTGATAGGTGCGTTCTAATTGTTGCACAACTGGATCGTAGAAGATAAAGATTATTCAATTTAACAAAAAGTAAATATTATATAAACTTGCAAGTTGCAACATCAATAAATTAGAAATTTACACGGCAACTTGAAAAAATGTTCGTCCTTCATCGTCATTATCTCTCTACCAAATTCGGAGTTGTGCTCTCAAATTTATTACATTTTCGTTTAGGTATAGATTAAAATATGCATGGAGCTGTTTTTAGTATGCAATACTAGTTAACAGATAAATTAAAAGTTTATTTCTATAGATTTATAAATTAAAATCAAAATTCCGAGATTGTATTTTTATCAGTTATTAATATGAAAATTTATGTTGTGCTCATTCCAGCGACATTTTCAGATTAAGCAAGTGCCGTACTGAAATCACAAAGCTATGTTCATTATGTAAATAAAAGCTCTGGTGGCTACTTACCGCCAGTGTTGTTTGATTATGATATTTTATTTACTTAAGTGACATGCTCTTTTTAATTTAACTATTGTTTGTTGAATAATTATGATGTAGTTGTTTATTTTAAGCATGTGGTACTCGTTATGGGCTGCAAATACAGGCATGTTGTCCCTGTATAATGCTATTTTTAGTGTTGCTTCTTGACGTTTGTGCGGATATAAAATGCACAAGGTAATAATGAGTTGAAGTTAGCTGCTGGCCTGTTGGTCTCTGCTATTAGGTGGTTAAAACCGTGTAAATTTCGTCGCCTGCAAGGGGCGAAAAGCCATAACAGAAGTTATTTACAAATTACTGAATTATTACATGCCATCAATGATACACGACTCGCTAATTTTTTAAAAAAGCTACTCTCCTTTTAAAACTATGAATCATATTAACGAAATTGTATAAGTACTATTTCCTACAATTTCAAAATTAGTTATTATTTTTCATATTAAAACAGAACAAAGCGCATTTCTGAACCAGTATAATGTTTCCAATCAAGCGCAGTGGTGATTTTCATATCATTGACGGTAAAAGAATAGTATTTCACCGAGAAACATCAACTGATATTCACCGAGACCTTGCAAGATATTACAGAGAAGGCATCAATCTGACAGGAGTGACCCCACAACACATTGCTGGCTGTCTTGGGTCACGACCTGAGTCATGCCATTCGAGTCCAGTGTATCGTGGTCCAGATATATCATCTCGTGACTGCTATGTTGGAAGTTTTGAATTACCAACAATGACCGATTTTTAGTAAATCAAAGCGAGGTTCACGGTCTTGGGCAAGGCTGCCCTTAGCACGATCAATACCATAGGGGTGTGCGGAGATAAGGAAGTTATAAATGCGTCCTACTGAATGTATATAGTTTAATATCAACGATGCCATACCACAAAATATTTTGAATAAATTTTAAAAGAAAATGGGATTTTTGGTATAGCTTTGGAGAATCATGGCTGTTTATGTACGTACTTCAGTCCAATCGGATCTTTTGTCATAAATTGTAGTTTTTTTTATTAAAATGAGAGTCGCAGTTCTCTCAAATTCAATTGACATAATATTTCCAGTCGAGTTAAAAAATGAAGGATGATAGGTTATTTTTGGAGGTACACTGGATACAAAAAAGTAGGGAAATTACCTGTAAGAATAGAATTGTCCCGCATGGATGCAAAACAGCCCGCTTTAATAAAATGAATTAATCAAATAAATTGAACAATGATGAAGCTATGAATTTGAAAGAAATTAGAGACATGTAAGGAATTAGTCAAAAAGTGTCAGAGAGGTTGACATAAATTATGGATTGTTTCTTAATTAACCAGAACTGAATTTGAACCTGCGATGGCGTAGGCTGTTGTGCCGACGCAGCCACAAGCAGTAGCAGCAACAGCTGGCAACGCAGTCGTCCGTTGTCGCCCATCCCGCTGTCAGAGTTGCTGTGATGAACGCGGTTGATCGCTGGTGATGAACGCGGTTGATCGAAGTCGGTGAATGCGGTTGATTGAAGGTGATGAACGCGGTTGATCGAAGTTGGTGAGTGTGGTTGATCGAAGTTGGTGAGTGCGGTTGATCGCTGGTGATGAACGCGGTTGATCAAAGGTGATGAACGCGGTTGACCGAGGTTGGTGAGTACGGTTGATCGAAGGTGATGAACGCGGTTGACCGAAGTTGGTGAGTGCGGTTGATCGAAGGTGATGAACGCGGTTGACCGAAGTTGGTGAGTGCGGTTGATCGAAGGTGATGAACGCGGTTGACCGAAGTTGGTGAGTGCGGTTGATCGAAGGTGATGAACGCGGTTGATCGAAGTTGGTGAGTGCGGTTGATCGAAGTTGGTGAGTGCGGTTGATCAAAGTTGGTGAGTGCGGTTGATCGAATGTGATGAACGCGGTTGATCGAAGGTGATGAACGCGGTTGATCGAAGGTGATGAAGGCGGTTGATCGAAGGTAACGAAGGCGGTTGATCGAAGGCGATGAACGCGATTGATCGAAGGTAACGAAGGCGATTGATCGAAGTTAGTGAACGCGTTCGATCAAAAGTGATGAATGCGATTGATTGAGCGACGGTGATGAACGCGTTTGATCGAAGGTGGTGAATGCGGTTGATGGCTGGTGCTGTACGCGGTTGATCGCTTGTGATGAACGCGACTGAGCAGATGCAGGAATTTCGCGCAGGCAGGGCGGGCGGATGTCCAGATTCTGAGAGAATATTCAAAACTCTGTGTTGGAAATTTATTGTATAACCAATATTGGGGTTGAGAACTACACCGTCACATCGCAGGCATAAAACACGTAGGGCAACATGGGGCAGCGCGCCCTCCCCTTTTTTTAACTAAATTTTTGATGAAGTTTCAATTGATACGAGATGGTTCTTTGTTTTGTTAAAAGGTACAACTAATGAGGAATGTATGATGTGAATTAGACGAATTTGATCAACACAACATTGGTCGAGAGTAATTAGATATAACAATGTAGATGGATTTGATATTATAAATTGAGGTATGTATACATAAGCGGTTCAGTGGTTCACCATAAATTCGAGGCACAGTGGTATACTTGTAAGCAGACATTATCTATAAACTTTTCACTGAGGACGAGAATGCATTTTTATAAGACTCAAGTGGAGCTGACACCTTATTTTTACGAATTCTTCACGCATGGAAGTGATGCATACGAAAATGAATCGTACTGATTCGAAGACGCATGAATAGACTAAGATTAATTATAGGCTAATGATATTACATGAGTGATTTATGCAATAAAGTTAAGAAAATTGCCCGACGTAAAGCCAAGTACCAGAATTTGCGTCCTTGGTGTGTGGAGGGCTGCGAGGTAGAGGGAGCAGTATAGGCGCTGGGTGGGGAGTGAAGTCTCACGCCTGATCACGTAGAATTACTTCAAGATTACCCAGCCTAGATAATGGCACAGGCCGTAGATCGATTGTCGTACTCAGGACAAGATTTACTGATCGTTTGTTCGTCGATGATATGTGACGCTTTTATCGATGGATGTAGCTTATTGAATTAAGAAATGTTCATTTCTTAATGCATTTCGCGCAGCTTGTTTGGAAATAATAGAGGACGTTTGGTAGACGATGCGATACAGGACGAATAAGGATACAGAAGACGGTGAAAGAAGTGCTGTGTTCACTTCGGATCGCTGGAGGCAAAAATTTGACAGAGATGCTACTTATTTTCGCTAAAAGCTTTCGATGACTTTAGTCAAGGAAAGCACTCAGTAGTCGTGTCAATAAACAATCATTAAATAATTAATTTTACTGCGTATAGGCGCTAGTGCGCTAGTTTGGCTAACCAAGAGTTACTCATAGGACTCAAACTTTGTAACTGAAAGTCGTGCTAATGACGAACGAGTTTCCGCGTAAGTTTTATGTTGGAGCCAACTAATTTTTTCGTCGATCATTGAACGACTTTGAATGTATATTTTTGTTGCAGATTTTCAAGGCTTCACGTGCTTTTTTGTTCACTGCTCGTGCTCGATAAGTCGTGATGTCGACAGCCGACGCTCCCCCTTGGACCGCAATTTATCGGAAAGCCACTGAAAATATTTCGGCAGCAACGAGTGACCTCAAATTCTGAAGCTGTTGACTCTTACCGAAGTTTCAGTTTGCGCTGAGAGAAATTGTCTTTGACGATTCTCATGCAAATTTGAGGAGAGCAGCGCTTGCTACTTCTTTTGTATAGGTCGAACTAATTGAGGGCCTACTTCACGAACCTCTTCGTACAGGTCAAACCAATTGAAGGGTCTTTGTTCTAACGGCCCAATGCTGAGGTCAGTCTCGAGCGAGATGTTCAGGTCGCCGAACTGGCAAAGTTATTATCTCAAACCTTCAGCATGGATTCTTTGAAAGTTGACCTCGTACATCATTTTTAATGGGTAGCTGATGCTTACAGCGTAGTTACACTATATAGCATTAGGCAGTCGCACGGAATGAATTATTCAAGGTTGAACTTTATTTCCCCCTTAGGTATTACGTATAATATTTTCCACTTATACTAAGTATAATTAATGAGTTTAACGTGAAATTCAAATAACTGAGTGTCATTCGTCGATGAAATTGTGTTAGAATAAGACCACGGACGGCTTAGAATTATTCGAAAGCGGTGTCCAAGAGATCGTGGTCGTCGTGTTCGTTAGCGTGCTGCTGCTGGCGGTCGAGGTCGATGGTTCGTGTCAGATGAAATCGTTAGTCGAAATTACTAATTATTGTACAAAACAATGCTTGTGTTCGTAACTGCTAGCTGCTGCTGGCGGTCGAGGTCGATGGTTCGTGTCAGATGAAATCGTTAGTCGGAATTACTAATTATTATACAAAACAATGCTTGTGTTCGTAACTGCTGTAACGAGGGCTCCACTCCAGCTTGTCCAAGCTGGGCTCGGTGATTCTGCGAGAAAAAATAATATTAAATTATTAAATTTGCGAAAAATTGTATGGAAATTTATAAAATAAATTTAAGACCGGAAAAATTATACTGAAATGTGGACAGTTGAATATGAAAGTGCACAAGTAGCAGAAATGACGCAATCGGTGATTACTGATAAGACGAGCTTTGCACGAGAACGTGCATTATCGTGAAAAAAAAATAAAAAAACACCCATTATAGGCAATGGGTTCATGAAAATTCAAAAATCAACTGCTTGCTGAGTCATGGTTGATAGACAGCTTGGAAGGAATGATGTCGTTGCGCTATTCTTTAGATAGCAAAGACTAAGCCAGTGGCGGGAGTATAAAAGACGACGTTTAAATTAAGAGATGCTTCGTTTTTATACACATTGATTTTTGATCAGAAGAGCACACGAAAATCGCTTGTTGATTACATTTCCGTGCCTTGAATGATAGAGAATAATTTTGCTAAATTCTGTGGATGCTGGAAGTAAATACATAACCTAGAAACGGCCTTCCACATATTACTAGGTAAATTAAATAATAAAAGCGTGATTCTTGTCTAATTTCAAGGACGGCTTAAGGTATGCCATGAGTGTACCTGAGCAATTTTGACGAGTACGAACTATTCTACTGTTCGAGTTTCTGGAACCTATCAACGATACGAGTGCGCAATGAACCACTCATCATCCGAACTCATTTTCTACACTCATTAAATATTTTCTTCAGCCTGAACCGCCTCACAGGTTTGTGAATATAATTGTGTGTGGTTTAAATTCGTAATTTTAAAATGACGTAATTTGATTGAATGATCGCACACTGTTTTATTCACCAGCTCGGGTTCAACGGATAACTAAAAGTAATTTACTTTCACTGTACCTTTGATCTAACTTCATTGTAGTCTCACTGTACCCTTCCCTCACTCTACCCCCACTGTGGTCTCACTGTTCCCTCACTCTACATCTATATGCTCACTCTCCCTCACTTTAACATCACTCTGCCCTCACTGCACCCTCATTCTACATCCACGGTTCCCTCATTGTACGTAAATATGCTCATTCTCCCTCGCTTTACCATCACTCTGCCCCCTCTATGGTCTCACTGTTCCCTCACTCTACCTCCACTGTTCCCTAACTCTACGTCAATATGCACACTCTCCCTCATTATACCCTCACTCTCCTTCACTGTAACCTCACTCTCCCCTCATTGTGGTCTTCCTGTTCCCTCACTATCCCTCATTGTACCCTCACCCTACCCTCACTGTGATCTCACTACTCCCTCACTCCACGTTAATATGAACACTACCCTCTCCCCTCCCTCACTCTACCCTTTACACTGCATTAGTGAAGACGCGTCTCCGTGCCCCGACCTTGAGCCCTGATGCCCTCGGATGCCCTCGCTCCGATCTTGATACACATTCTCAAAAATAATACCGAGGTCGTTACATCATGGAATTTAATTATCACAAATAATAAAAAAAACACAGCTTAAAATTATACAATTGATCGGCTCGTGACGTTACTCAGTTTTAAAAATAAATCTGCCAATATATAATTATCCTAAATATTCGAGTACCTTGAGAATTTTTGGGGATTCAGCTCCTTATTCATCATCGCAGTGCATCCAGTTATTTCATGAATTGATGAATCTATCAAGTGTTCTTCAGTTGGCTGATTATACGCCCCTTATTATGAAACGTGTATTGATTTGGTAACGCCACTGAATAACATGCTAAATAATTCCCCTCTTTCTTTTTATATGCTATTCCTACCTGCGCTGCAAACGCAGGAAAATTATCAAAGGAAATCCAAAGCTACGCGGTAAAGGGCGTCCGTGAATCGCGATTACAGAGGCGGCGATCTTCTTCTTTAAGGTCAGGGTTTTGTTGACTGCGGTCGGCACTGATAGATTACGAGCGTATTTTTCACGCACGCGGTTCTAGGAAAGGCAGATGATCTCGTCAGCGAGGACGCGGTATTGTGGAAAAAAAGTCGTCCGGTGATCGTAAGTCGTTTAGAGAATCCAGGCTTCAACGTAAACGAGTTCTTCGTATATTTGATCAATATTGATATCGCAAATATATTTTGATCAATATTGATGTCGCAATCAATTAAAGGTCTGATTAATTTTGATTTATGATTAATTTTGTGATATTCGGGTACTGAAAATTCGAGCCACAAGCACTATAGAAAAAAATCTATAGATATACCACAATTATTTGGCCATTAACCGCATATGTTCAAACAAGCCAATTCTCTCAGCTAATACTAATTTTCCAGAATATAAATGAATTACTGCGCTATATTAAAATTAAATGAATGACGTAAGTGTGCGGAGTTAACCTTGAATGAAACAATTCAACATTTAACTCTCAAATTCAAACTAAAAACATATTATACAATAAAAAATATAAAAAATATACAAAGAAAATATTATCAAGATATTGAGGTCATCCGGGGAAATTTCGCGAGCGGCTTGAACTACAAGTTTGTTTGGAATTACCTAGATATTTTCATGGAATTAAAGTTTCAATTTTTATTATTTATTCGGTACTTCAAGGCTATAATTATTATTTACATAATCTATTACTTACAAAGATCTATGTTTTATCACTACGAAGAGATTTAACAATACCGGCTACTATATGAAACAATTTTACCAACTCTGGCCACTTATATACGAGAAGAATTAGACAGCAAACTTAACAAATGAATCGATAACACATAAACAAGTATAGAGGCAAGTTACCGACGAAATATGACTTATAAACTTTTAATAGCTATATAATAAACAATTGAAGCGAATTGCAGCGATTCCATCGGGGTTTTCCTGTAGATTTTTCAAATAATATCATCTTATTTTAGTATCTTTTTAGTATGAGTATCTTTTTGCTTTTGACATAAAAACATTTCATTCATCATAGTAATTTTAATTCAACAGTTTCTTATGTCTCGACAGTCTAGCGTATCATTTATAATAAACTGTTGATTCATAACACTTCATTCTACAGTTCTTTTGGTTTCGACAAGGTTGCATATCATTTATCATTAAGAGTTTCATAACATTCCATTCCACAATTTCTTTTGGTTTCGACAAGGTTGCAAATCATTCATCATTAAGAGTTTCATAACATTCATTTCCACGTTTTTTTTTGTTTCGACAAGGTTGCATATCATTTATCATAAAGAGTTTCATAACATCCCATTCTATAGTTTCCTTTGGTTTCGACAAGGCAGCATATGATTCATCATAAACAGTTTCAGTGTATTTCATTCTACACTTTCTTTTAACAGTTTCTTTTGGTTTCGACAAGGTTGCATATCATTTATCATTAAGAGTTTCATAACATTCCATTCCACGTTTTTTTTGTTTCGACAAGGTTGCATATCATTTATCATAAAGAGTTTCATTACATCCCATTCTACAGTTTCCTTTGGTTTCGACAAGGCAGCATATAATTCATCATAAACAGTTTCATTGCATTTCATTCTACACTTTCATTTGGTTTCGACAAGGCAGCATATACTTCATCATAAACAGTTTAATAACATTTTATTCTACAATTTCTTTTTGTTTCGACATGCAAGCCGTCTGAACCTGCCAAGATGGTAGAGGCCCTTATAAATCTTGCCCTCGCGTCACGCAATATAACGCAATTAACATGACCGTTGTCCCTGTAAGGAACCCAGCGACCTTGTCTCGTACGTCACCAGCGACGTAAGAACAATGGAGAAAACTCACCATGTTACATCACAGTCACATAATTTGGTGAAGTCGTAATCTTCAATGCTAATTTCATATGCTACAGCGGGAGTCAAAATACGCGTGTGAAGGCACCCGGCATTCTCAAGAGAAGTAACTCATTAAAATACATGCTATATAGTGAATGTATTCCCGTAATGGGTAAAGTAATCTTGAGTTTTTAAAAATAGTGTATCAGAAACTATAATGAAAATCATAACTTGAAGAAGAGGAAAATATGCTATCATACAAATGCGATGACGAATACTTTTCGACACTTCGACGCTCATGACCTCGCGCTAGAACAGAAGTTATTGAACTGGTCGCAAGACTATTGTGGTATTAAATTTACGGTGATCGTATATATACGGGGTCGTATGAAATGGTAGTCGTTAGTTTAATTAAGTTGATCATAAGTTTACGGCGTTCGTGAGCCGTGAATTTTTCTGAGTGTAGGTCGGTGGCTTGCCAATCAATTAACTGGCTACTGACGCTCGTATTTATGAGCTGACTTTTGATTGGCTGACGGAATGACGATTTATTAGACAAAAATTTAGAAAATTAAAACGATATTGTTTCACTCAGTAGGCGAAATTCAGCATGTACACTAAAGTTACTTATTGAGGACAAAACTGAAACTTGAAATGATACTAGATGATAAGTTCATTATAAGATGATAAGAACGCACAGCGTATGATGGTCTTATTATGCTTAAAGATGATCTTGTCATTTATGACCATCGATTATATCGGAACTAGCTTCGAATCAATCAAATTATTTCAAATTAAATGTTTCATGACCACGTTAATATTTGCGACCACGTTAATAATTGCGATCGCTTATAAGTATCAAGATCACAACTGCTTAAATCACGAAGTAATTTAAAAGCAAAGAAAGCGGCCAAAAAGTTCACCATTTCGTATAAAGAAAACGTTTCGGAGTCCAGCTCCACCGTAAGTTCAAAACCTAGTACACAAGTTTTGGTTTATATATATAAGGTCTCATAAAGATACAGGTCTTCTTCTTGTAAGAGAAACGTTTTCGCCTATATAAAATAGTGAAATTTTCGGCTATTTTCTTTGATTATAAATTCCTGGTGGTTCCGATTGTAGTAAGACTTGTATTCATCGAGTAAGAAACTATTATTGTTCAAATTTAGATAATCGTGGAACTGATGATTTTCGAGTAACTGTAGACAGATTATGTTGAGAGCGAGGCCAGAATATAGACAATAATTTAGTTGAAGATGTCATTGTATTCGATGCTTTAAGAAAGAGAAAAAATTTGAATCATATTAAATTTGAATGTTGAATTAATTTGCATACCAAATGCTGGGCGATGTATACACACAAACTTTCTTATTCAAGTTTGATGAGAACTCATAACAAATTTCATACAATTATAATTAAAATAGAGCAAGATGCTCACAAGCAGTATTTTTGGCTGAATATTATGCTCATACAAGCATACAGAACGTGCACCACGTCCACACAAATTACACTTGATCTGCTCACACATACAATATTCAATTTACAAACGTGTCACTTAGTTAAACGTACACGAGGTATATATCTAATTGTAGACAGGGCACAACTGTAGACAGGGTACAACTGTAGACAGGGCACAACTGTAGACAGTGCACAACTGTAGACAGTGTACAACTGTAGACAGGGCACAACTGTAGACAGGGCACAACTGTAGACAGTGCACAACTGTAGACAGTGTACAACTGTAGACAGGGCACAACTGTAGACAGGGTACAACTGTAGACACGGTACAACTGCAGACAGGGTACAACTGTAGACAGTGTACTACTGTAGACAGTGTACAACTGTAGACAGTGTACAACTGTAGACAGGGTACAACTGTAGACAGGGTACAACTGTAGACAGGGCACAACTGTAGACAGGGCACAACTGTAGACAGGGTACAACTGTAGACAGGGCACAACTGTAGACAGGGTACAACTGTAGACAGGGCACAACTGTAGACAGGGTACAACTGTAGACAGGGCACAACTGTAAACAGGGCACAACTGTAGACAGGGTACAACTGTAGACACGGTACAACTGTAGACAGGGTACAACTGTAGACAGGGTACAACTGTAGACACGGCACAACTGTAGACAGAGTACAAATATACAATTTCTATACAATTTCGCATGCTTGCAGCTGATCTACACACAACAAAAGACGAACTTGACGTTTTAAAATACACGATGCAAGCGTTTACATGGAGCACGTCATGTAATGTAACGGCACCACATTGCGCTGAGAATGTTCTCTTCATTGACCTGCATGACTTGCACTTTCTACTCAAAATTTCGAGCTATCAAAACAATTTCTTCGCAGTAAAGTTTAGAATTGACGCCTCAGGGAACGATTACTGTTTCAGATCGGCAGCTTCTTTCGTAATATCCCATGTCGGCCGCTAGTAAAGTTTCGTGTTTTTTTTATACAATGCAGAAACATGATGCCCTTGCAACAAATTTATTAGTGGGAAATCTGTTGGATTGATTTTGTGGAGCATTAAAATCACGTAGAATTTTTAACTTTGGATCGGGGTGGCTATATCCATGAACCACACAAGAAGATATTTTTTTAATAAAGCTTGGATGCGATTGATTAGATTTGAAGCTATATATCTTACGTATACGTATGTGTGTTACAAGGTTGCTGGATTTACTAAAAATATGTAATCAAAGAAGGTTCATGCTATACGTTGGGTATTTTAAGTAGCTAGTCAAAATAAAGCATACGTAGGAAATCGTGTAGTAGTGTAGGTGTAAATTGCTCGATTGTAAATAACTTTCAAATCCTAAATAACTCGATTTTTCTAGTCTTTGAATGGTTGAATTTGATGAAGTTTATTGTAGTATTAAAAGATTTAGGCCATCTTCATCATTCTTGGAAGAATTCACAGAATACAAGCATTTGAAACTTAATGTGACCTCTTTTAATCCGGCGTTACGACATGCAAAACGAATTAACAACAATTATTTTATACGAGTTATTAAAGAACGGACATCAATTATTGGTCAGTTATTTAGTTATTGACATAAGTCTTGACCTCGAGCGTCATTTATCAGTCCAGTATTAAATAACAAGAGAAAAAGCGCTTGGTAATACATATTTTATTTATTAGATTTAATAGCATGAGAGTAATCTTACTTTTTTTCTCGACTTCTTACAGTAATTTAAGGTAATAGAAAGGGACAGAGAGAACTTTTCACCAACGTCTTTTGGTAGTTCATAGTAAGAGATTGCCATTAATTTTGAACCGATCGCTTACTAGTTACGAACAGCAGAGAGAAAAGCTCCATCAAATGCAGCGCACAGCATTAGAAGTCAGTTTCTGAATGCAAATATGTGGAACAGCCAACGAATAATTATAATTAGCATAGTCAATGCACGTACCTACCTTGAACTTGACTTTACCGGTTACATTTTCTATAGCACGAACTTGAACTCTGTTTAAATTACCAAGTATAGAAGAGCATGAAGCGGTAGAGAAAATTGCGATACGTTGTACGTATACTTTTCAATACACTACGGATCATTACTTAATAAGTTTGTAAATTTCACCGCGATGGATTAGGTTATCATCAAGGGGATATTTCACCAGAGAATAATTACTGTCCAAAAAACATTGAGTCGAGTAATATTGAGAAATTATTATAAGAAAAATTCATGGAGATGAAGAAACATGCATCAGTGTATGATTGTAGGCAGTTCAAGTTAGTGCACTTAATAACACGAGTAGGCACAGTAGAGATGGCCGGTAATCTGTATAATATTGGGCAATAGCCATAAAAAAAGAACAAAATTATGTGTAATGCACCTCTAGCATAATTGCAATGTAGAACATGACCTTATTCTAACGGTTGTGTCCAGATCGAACTTTGTGAGCTAGAAATAATGAAGGAATCGGTTTCACTGATTTCTCATACAATGTTTTTTTTAATTCGCGGTCAAGTTCAAAATAGGATCCACTTACCCTTGAAAAGTTCATATATTCAGTACATATTATTTAATATGGATTAATTACTTATTAATCTATGGTAACTATATGAAATTGTCAAGTCAATAAGGCAAAGCTTTTGCACGGTTAGATGCGTTGTGATAGTTAGCGATGAACTTTATAGTTTTGTATTTGAAGCTTAAGGGACGAATATCAAAAGTTATTGACGTGTTGGCGTGGCATTTGGTAGCTAATCAACCATGCTATCCAGAAACAAGTAATGGTTATATAGTTTATCAGATAATTCTCAATCAACTAACAAAATAACGACTTGATTCATAAGTAAGAGAGTCTCGCAGTCTTAATTTACAAGCTTTGCACCCGTAAATTAATGCAAATCTTAGTATGCACTACCGTTGCATTCTTCACTTGCACTGTGCACGGACTTTTGCATTGGCAAATATTCCTGTCATAACCGCTCGGCTCTCTGATAGAATTTACTTTATAGATCAGCTTTGTGTTCTTTAATGCCTCAACTTCAACCCATAAGCCATAGAGCGAACAAATTGTTTCTTAGCTACGGACTCCCTAAACGATCAGGTGCCTCCAAAGGCTTCGATGAACTTTTGACCCTCACAACGAATTCATTTCTTTCTCTCGAGACACCATTGACAATTGAAAGAAAATACTTGTAATGGCCGTGACGTTTAGCCTCCATACCTAATGTATACTCAAAGAAGCCGCGTGCGGTCTTGTAAAGCTGAGATATATTCGTGTAAGCCAAGCTCGTTCCATAGATATATTCACTTAGTCGGTTCTTTATTCTGATTGTGGCAGTACCGAGACGCGGGCATCACCTCTGTGTATGTCTGAAAGAAGTTCTTAATTCATACTCTTAGGCAAAGGAATAAGTTTGTTTCGTGGCTTGGTAGCAGGAGAAATCTTTGGGAGCTTCTATGAACTAAAATTCGAATATTTTGATGTATCCGAGATGCTCACTTGCCATACCTTCTATCTATTAAATGTCAGACCAGGGCCCGTAAAATCTGGACACTTATCATTAAATTCATCAAAAAACATCGATTTCTTTTGGCTGCATGGGCAAGTGATATATTTTGATTTTAATAACTGAGGTAGGGAATGCAAACAGCATAATTTTAGTGCATTGAGAAACTGTTCGGCGCCACGCTTCTGATTATGGGCACCGAAACTCCATGGACTTGAGGAAGCGTTTAAAAATGCATCCTGTTCAGTGAGCATCCACCAAGACAATACAAAATAATACAATTTATTATTGAAGTGAAATTTGTTACCACAGAAATTCCATCAAGAATTTTAAAGCAAAGAAAATAGCCAAGAAATCACCACTTCTTTTTCAGAGGAAACGTTTCCGAGTTCCATCGTCAGTTCAAAATCCTAGAAGACTACAATCAGTAAACTGAATTCACATTGAAGATATAGACCCAAATCAACAAATGAAAACACTTCCATGTAATGATCTTAGCAGACAACGGATGCGGTGTTAAGCGAACGATTTCGCCATTCAAGAGCTGGCAAAAGTCATGTCTTGGACATTGCGGCATATCATTCCTCATCATGATCAATGTTTCGGATGATCATGATGAATGCACTACATGATATTGACGAACGTGCGCCGTCATGATGATGAATGAGCATCATGAAGTTGATGAGTATGACAGCTTGCGATCTGTACCATGTCTCCTTGTTGGATTGCGACTTTTTTTATGACGGGTGAATGCATGGGAAATGAGCAATTTGTAAAATTAATGGCAACGTGGGTTTAAAATTCATTTGAAGTTAATTTCCGGATACCCGATCATAAACATACCCAACTTGCACTCTTTATGAGTGGTTTATAAGGAATAATTTTCGAAGATATGAATGAATATTTCTTAATTCGATTTTATTTAGCCGTTGCTGGACATGCATTTTTGTTAGTATAAAATATATTCTTATGTGATTCAATAGAATCGTACCAATACCCGTAAAATTGATATTGTTTAGGAAAGCTAAAATATATTTATTGTTGTGAAGTAGCAAGCTTATAATTGTCTCATAAAACTCTGAATACTTCAATTAATTAATTAATAATAATTAAATTAATTTAACGAATTATCAAATTAAAAACAATTACACGCACAGGATATAAAACGAATTGAAAAGAACGGAACATAATCAAATATAACTTGCTTGGGTTAACTAAAATGGAGTCGTTGGTCAGTGGCGTGGTCGATAATCTTAAAGGAAAAACGTAATAAAAAACGTTTACCGGTGATCTGATCAACAACATTTGGAATCACAATAAGCGTTCAGAATATTGCGCGATTTCAGTTCCTCGCAGATCGAAAACATTTTTTCCGTTAAGAAATATGTCTCTAGATTATACATTTGTGGCGAATCCTTGGCCGCTCTATACTCAGGAACACTTAACTCAGCAGCGATGATTTCATGATAGGAAAATGATGATATCATGACTCGGTAAAAACGTCACACTTGTATAACGTATGTCTTCTGAATAAAAATATATACACGTGCGACTCAATACAAGTGCGACTTGAATAGAGCAAAATTTCGCATAATATTTTCTTAAATTTTTTACTGTAATGTTTATAGCAGTGAACTTTTACTGTGGTTTGATCATCGATATTATAGCACCTAAATTCAAGGACTAGGTTACATGGATGACATCTTTACACGCGACGGCAAATTACCGACTTTCACTTATACTGTGCCAACCAACTCCAGAAAACCGCATCGGTACAATCTCTACTTTGACATTTGCTTTTCGCTCGAAACAATTACGATCAATTGAGCGGCGTACGGACTCCAAGCTTCTGCTTTAACTTCCTATATACTTTCAAAAGGTTTCACAAAAATTCAAAAAATGAATGAGTACAACTCGCCCCTTTATTCACCGGGTTATCACAACCTGATGAATACGACTAAGTACGAGTATTCATCAATGACCTAACCACTCAAGACAATAAAAATTATTGACTTTCATGGTTAGAACTCCAATTGCGCTCACGGTCACAGTCCGCCTTAAGTTCCAATGCGGGTCCAAACGAATTAACCCATTAATTATGATTTAATTAGAATTGTTATTTATTGATGGCATTGGGCGCAGAGTGAGAATTGGTTAGTCATGTACAGAATACACCTACGTAAGGCTGCGCCCCAGGGAAATCGTGGATGATGAATTCGATACAGTGACTCCAATGAGTTCAACGCCAATGCTGTGTTCAACCTTCAGAGAATTCAGCGTCTCGAAATTTTTTGTAATGAAAATATAAGGTTTCATAATCTCAACGCTCGTACTTTGCCTTTAAATGAACGTTTTGAAAGTTCGATGCTTATATAGGAATAATTATTAGAATAACAAATAAATGATGTAGTATTTTTTATCCCTATGCTAATCTGGTTTTGGTATCGTAAGGAAATTTATACGCGGACTTTTTCGAACCAAAAGCTACCAGCAAGCACCTGCACACAGCATTTAACAGTCGTTTAATTCGCAAAATTTAAATTTGACATTCCAGATTAAGTAATATACTTCATAAATTTAATTGGACCCCGAGTTAGTTATAGAATAGAATAGAATAGAAGTAAGTTATAATTCTTATGACCATCATGGATATTCTACTGATAAAATCCCCATGCAGCAAGTGTCTCATTGTAATCATGGAGATACTTAAATTACATGCATATGATTGCTGGCAGCAATCTGCACTCAAAAATGGAATGGGTCAAAATGTCCAAATAGTGACACACTTTCTGCACGATGCAGTGATACCTCTCTTACGGCGGGTAAAAAATGTGTCAGGATGGCCCACACGAGATTGAGAAGTAAATCGCTATTCGGTCAAAATGTCCAAGTTTTCTGAGTGTGCAGTCGTTGCTGGGGCTCGCTATTTAACTTGGTAATGATCGAAGACGCCACGCCTCGCAGCTGCGTCGCCATAATCCATGTGAGCAGAGGCTGTACTTGTTCAAGGAAAAATATATTTTCACTGAACATGAACATTAAATCGTATATTAAATAATCTTATATTATCGTATATTAAATACTCGTATATTATCGAATATTAAATAATATTATATTATCGAATATTAAATAATCGTATATTAAAATCTAAAGCAATATTCTTTGTTAAAAAACTACCGTAATTTTATAAGGCAGATACGATCACCGCATCGCATCTAATTGAAGTTACGATCATTGCGAAACATAATGCGTTAATAGTTGTAACTCTAAAAAATCTGCTTTAGCAGCCTGATTAATGAGGATATTGGTTAATGAAAAGCCTAACTAATTACCCTAAAAGCTAACCATGATAAAAATCATAGATGATTTTTCGGCGACAATTAAATGTCCGATGATCGGGAGGGTATAATTTATACGTTCGTGTTTATCTTCACAAACTGTGCATAAGTTTCAAGCTGCATGCATGGAGCCATTCTCAAGGAGAATGAATGGCATGCTTTTGCTCATGCACAAAACGGTTTCTGCCAAGGAAATCCTTATGAAAGTATTGCATCTCAAAATCAACATACGTATATCGGTATATGCGTCATATTTTGAGCAAGAGATTGATTCAGGGTTGTAGCCGCATTGAACTCAGCTAACTATTGAGAGAAAGAAGTTATTACGAGAACGACACGGAGCGGATTGTTATGTGACAGGGTAAAATGACATGAATACCGGAGTAAGATACTCTGGATAATAGCCTATGTATGTATGGTATATTAGCATAGTACATTAGTGCCGGGGCTGCAGAATAGGAAAAAAATGTTATGTACCAAATATTAGTTTGGGTTACAAGTCTGTTCATGTCAAGCGTATTCTAGAAGCGTAATTTTGATTAGCTCCACCCCGAATTTTCTACAGTATTCGCCCCTCCTAAGGGATGAAAAAGTAAAACACTTCATTCAAATCAAAAATGCAGCCAAAGATTGCTTTGGCTGCAAATTCAAATTGCTGCGCAGATTATTAATTCTTTGCTGCAGCTTCACCTGCCATTGATAATTTTCAGCTTCGGAGTTCTCAGAGTATAAAAGTTCGAAAGGGCGCTTTCACAGCTAAAACATAAATGCTCGAAGCAGCTTGCAATTGATAAAGTATTGCAAGTACATTTCAACGCTATGCAGTTACTCAGGCAAACACCTTCCAATTGTTAAAGGGATAACCGATACATTTGTAAGCTTCAGCAAACGCCCAGATTGCATTCAATAGATTTATCGGGAGCACAAGTGCTCCTTCTCCAACATGCCTGCTTGCTGCTCTCTCCGGCCGAGAAAAGGAGTGTTATTCACTTGTGAACTTTGTAGCCCATAAAGAAGAGGTGAAAGCGCTGCTCTAGTACTGGATGACTTATAAACATTATCTTCACGTTGAATTTATCATGAAGACACGATACGACATTCAAATACGACTCTTGTAGCGTTTGTCCGAGTATTATGGAGAATAGCTCAACTCGTTAAAGCTTGCCAGCTCCTGCAACACCGAAGCAAAGACTTGAAAATTAATTTTAAATTCTGCTCCGCGTAACGCTGTCGAAAATTCCTAATCGAAGTACACGGTAAACCTTAGTAATAGTTTTGTTATTTAGAATATTGCAGCTCCAAATTTTCAATATAAGAAAGGTAAGCAAGTAGGATGCACTTGCAAATTGTAATCCTTGACCGAGATATTTCCCAGTGAAACCATCACGCAAGAAGCAAATGGGAACGTTTCAAGTTCATTCTTTTGCCTAGTGGGTTAACTGAGTATACGAAATCACGAGATTTTCCCTTCAAATGATCGAGATAAGATCCTAATTTCGATCGAACTTTGCGATATTCTTTTCATGGAGCAGCGTTACTGAAATCTTGTCACGACGTGAGTCGTGACTACATTTTTTGTAACGTGCGGATAGGTCCAAGTCAGCAGTTCTATGATTGGAATATTTGACTCCCAAACGCAGGGCTCATAAAGAGGGACTTGAAGAGATGCTTCGAAGAAGGGAAATTCGATGGGATTCATCGAAGAGGGGAAATTGATGGGATGCATCGAAGAGGGGGAATAGATAGGATTCATCGATTCGATGGGATTCATAGAAAAGGATATTGATATGATGCCTTGAAGAGGGAATTTGATGGGGTGCGCCGAAGTTGGGGCTTGATCGTTGGTCCCGAAGATTGGGACTTGGGGGTAGGTTTTAAATGATGCGGACATTATTGAAGGCTTCGAAGACGGAGGCTTTTGAAGGGGGGCCTCAAAGTAAAGGAATTATAAGGTAAACGTTTGCGGTAAAACGATCTTGGTGCGTGTCCAACACTGTCTTGATATGTCAGACAAATAAAGGCTATAACAACTGCCTCACAGCGTCCTCCTATATACATTTAACACTGCATTTACGGTATATATCTGTCAACCGCATCGAGGCGAATAAGTGAAATTTCATACACTTTACTTTAAATGGGATTTAATTAAAAAATCTCAATGAATTAGATATAATGCGGCTCATTTGATGCATTATTGCGGCAATGACAGAAGTGTAAATGAATCCCGGTTTTTGAGCGAGTCGCAATTGAGAAGAGCCTTACATCGGGCAAATGAACGGAAAACTACGCATTATATGCAAACTTAAAATGATTGTTGATGGAAGCGCAAAAATTACGATTTACTGAGACTTCACTGGATTTTCTGGCATTTCGAGAACTTATATATTACGATTTAAGTTACATAGATAGAAATAAAACCAGGCTGGACGAAAGCCAAAGGGCAAGTTGGTTACCCGTTTATCTGTCTGGGCTAAGTAAATACAGTACCCACTTACCCACAAGATAAGAATGTATAGTAATCGCGACTGTCCAAACCATGGCATATATCCACAGGATATTTGAGTTAAGTTTTCCAGATGTTTCTTCCCAATGTATCACGATCCAGGTCACAAATGCGCAATTGTTTGGAATTTATGCAAAGCTTTGTTAACAGCGTTGGTGGCGAGGCCCACGAGCTGTTTTATTTTATTTAATGAAGCATAATTGCGATGTCAACAACCAGCCACGCGGAAAATAAATGAAGAGATTTAGGCTTGTGGACATTGGGTCGAAAACTTTATTTGAGGTATTATTTATTAAATTAAAAGAATGAAAAGGGAATTAAAACCCTAGTCAGCAAACATAAAGTTTAACACGCTGACTCCGAAGTGGTACATATATGCGTACCACAAAATGTATTTCTCCAGGACGTAGTGGCACATAATTCAGGTTGCCTAAAATCGGCCATATCTGAGAACAAAAAAGGCCGATAATTCATATTATACTAGTTTATTTGTAGGTTCCGCTATAAAAATTCCTTCTATTTTCTTTTTGCAGTATTTAAAATTTTATTAGGAAGTACCCTTATCATAAATTTTAGCCGGCCAACGCAATCGAGAAAAACTAAATTACGGAATTTGTCCGAAAAAAATGACAAACACTGTCTGGCAACACTGTTTAAAAACAGTACAAAAAATGAAATAAAAGTACAAGATGAAGCAATCGGAGTCAAATTGTTCAAAAATAATTAGTATTGCATTAAAAATCCGCATGTGCATATATTCTGCGATTCTCTAAGCTGTAAATACGGACATTCTTGAACATCAATCGAGAATTAAATTGTGATTCACTGCGGAAAAATGCATTGGTATGCATTAGAACTACGTTATGGTATGCCTATTAAGTTTGCACCTGGAAAACTAATGAATATTTTATGCAGATTTATGATCTTCAGAAAAATTTAACACGCTGAGTGCAGCACGACCCAACAGCGCTGCCAGATGGCCTAAAAAGGGCCAAGTCCGCGAATAAAAAGGCCTATAATTCAAAATATACTAATAAATTTGTAGGTTACGGTGCAAAAATTAAATTTCTCTTTTGCCGTACTTTTTTAAAATTTAATGAGGTGGTACTGCCATCAGAAATTTTTGTCGATCGTCGCAATTGAAAAAGAAAAAAACTGATTGAAAAACCGGTTTGTCGAGCCGCACTCAACGTGTTCAATTCCAGTTCAAGCCTTCAGGCACTAAAGTATTAGACTAATTCATACAAATTAGTGGGCGTATCAGGTCCTTGCATCTCTTTTGAATCCAAACAGCGAGTTTCCCTGCGGAGGAGAAATTGTGAACCCTGATGTCGGGTTGCCTTAGATCGCAAGACGCGAGTTATTTGTGACTGGTAGTAAGTGCATGTTCAGTAAACTACTAAAAATAAATATTTCTTTAAAGACAAACCTAATCACCAGGCATCTGATGTTGAAATAACATTGATTAAAAATAGAATCAACTCGTAATAGACCTTTTTTCAACGTCTTCAGCGTATTTTATTTTCACTGAAAGACAAGCTATTGCTCAATATATTTCAGAATTTTCTCCCCGTATACATGGCCTAAATAGGGTCCTAATATTGGAAGGTGGAAGTGAACGAGGCAGTTCAGGTCACGTGTTCGATGTGCCGATAACGACGGTCGGCGGGCACAGAGATTATCATCGGCGATGAAAAGGCGTTACAGCGCCTGCGGGCGGCGCCCAATATCAACGGCCTTCAGTCACAAAAAAATGCAGTGCATTGTTAACATTATATTTAGTGTAACAAAAACATGCAGTGCATTGTTAACATTTTCTTCAGTAACAAAAACATGCAGTGCATTGTTAACATTTTTTTCAGTAACAAAAGCATGCAGTGCATTGTTAACATTTTTCCAGTGTAAAAAATGCAGTGCATTAAAATTTTTTCAATGCAACAAAAAAAGCAGTGCATTGTTGCAATTTTTTTTCAGTGTAACGTAAACAGTATTTTCAGTGTTCATTATATAATGTATTCTCCGCAGTATTTAGCGCGTAAGTTATTGACCGCATATTCAATTCACAGAATTATTGATGTTGGATTATAAAGGGCCTTAATTGTCAACATCTGTTGACTTGAAACAAATTATAATTGAAAGTTAAAAAACTTACACGCATGGAACAGTTGCGCAAGAAATCTTGATGAACCACTCATATGTTGGGAACCTAAACGCTAATTAAGAACCAATCTACTTTGTACCGAGTTTTTATATATCTAAGATTTTTTTCTTGTGTTCGTTTGCTCCTTAGGATTTACGCTTAAGTTTAGAATAAAATATAATATCAAACTTATTATTAAATATGCTAAACCTACGTTCGATAATAAATACGTTAAAGATAGAGAGATGCTGGAGAATCAGCTATAACTACCCCAGCTTCTTAACGTTTTTGCATGAAACCTTAACTACTAATAGTCGTTATATTAAATATATATGCGGCTAAAATGACAAGTTTCTTGATCCTTTGCGGGAAAATGGTTTCGAGTCAGAAATCATCAGCTGTTTGCAAGTTCATGAGCACGAAATATCATCAGGTTATTAATTTCATATCTGATTTCAGTCGTTAATTAGTTAATTACATACTAACTCAATTATTAATAATGTTTCAACAACGAACATCCTCACCAGAAACTTCTGGTCGTTAAATCGAAGCACAAAAGATTTTCGAAAGATCTTACTATATATTTTCTGACCATCGAAGAAACAGAAAGTGAGTGGACCGTTCCGGCGTCCTATTAGAGTTCCATGTGTGCAGACATACTGTGCTTTCAGATTCTCAAAAAAACTACGATATCATACATTTAGCATCTAATCACTTCTCAGATATTAAATCTACCGAAAGTGGGTGTATAACAAGACCATTTAAGACCTTCGAAGAACTTGAACAAGCTATTGTAAGCGAGGTTGGAATAAGACCTTCGCGCAGCTACATGCAGCGCGGTGATCAATTTTGGTGCATGCAGACCACACTCATTCAGCGTTCATTCCGAAAGTGAGAACGAACGGAATGATACAAAGCCAGCACTTAGTTGGCGAGATTCATTCATTGGGTGAATTTCATTAATGACTCTCCTTAATCTGAAGGCCATATTCCAGGCCGTGTTTGAAGTAAGCTTGTCAGCCACATGGCGCTCTCGCCTGAAGGGAACGCATACGAGGATTATCTTCAACTTTGTTTAATGGCATTACTTCAGAATAACCTCAGCAAGAAAGTTAAAAATAACCTCCAGTGTATTAGAGTTGCAGGTAGGAATAACGTTGATGAGGCTAAAGTTTCTACCAGCACTTGAAGGAAGATTAGCCTTATATCTCGTCAGGCCATAGAGGCTAAAAGTTTCTGGCGAGCAGGTGCAGTGAATGGCTTTCTCGTGCAGGTCAGCAACTCTTGAGTTGGAGGCATACGATCTTAAATCATGAATATTTTTTATACCTAAGAGAGGCACGCAATTAGGCGAGATTACGAAGAAATGTCGGCGTATGTGAAGACAGACGTGAAGCAAAATTTCCGACCTTGCGCACTCAACATTTAGAAATCATGCTCGGATCATGGGTGGCAAGTCATCAGGCTGTTTTTGGCCACCAATGGGCCTACCAACATTAAGCTTTGTGACATATTGCTGATGTCTACTTAACCCACGAAAGTGGGAGGACGTAAATTTGCATGAAAGGAGTTGATGGAACCGCTCAAGGCGATCGATTTTAGTATCAAACTGGAAATGATGGAGAATCTTATATATAACGGGGATTGATGGCGTTAACGGTTGATAAATAATTTGATGTCACGAACTAAAATTATGAATAATTGTTATTGAAACTATTTACAAATTACAACCCGTCTGAGTTTTTACAGTAATAATTTTTAAGAACTGGAAAATAGTCAGTTATTTTGAAAGCATGTAAATGTGACTTACCTTAAAAAAGCCTAGTACGAGTTTCAAAACATTGACATTAATGAAATTATAATTTTCAGCATTAAATTTGCAGACACGATATCAAGGTCATTATGAAATCGTAAATCTGTTAGCCAATCATTATTCAGGCTTCAGTTTAAATTAGCTGATGTTAAAAAAGTGTTTTAATGCGAATTCATGAACATCCTGAAGCTGAACAACAGATCGAATTTTTTAACTCATACAATCCTATCTACAAATGGCAGTTTCCTCATCAGCGTGCTAACAACTCAATAATAAGAAGGATATTTTTGATTATATTGAGCAAAAAGTTTATGCTCTTATGTTCGAGGGAGAGTTTTTTTTTTTTCATCGTCAAATTATCAGATGATCTGAAAATGACGGTCACAAACGTCCGCTTCCTGAGGGCAGCGAGGCTAGACTCATCGACGATTTCTATTGTTCGTAAGTTTTTGCTCAGATCTGTTCTTATTGAGGTCTGCTAGTGGCAAGTAAAATTAGGGCCTGTTTTATGTGATGACAGAGACTGATAAGAGGATGCGTGGTGCAGGTGGTGAACGCAAGGTTAAGGTCAGTTATATTCACCATACATATTCGTACACGAAGAGTTTGTGTATTCAGAAAGATTTGCAAGTGTTGCTTCTGACTCTACACTCATTATATAGGTGTATGAATACAGGCATCTACCTGAGAGTCGAACCCTCTATACAAAACTCGGTCATGCACAAAAAATGACGCCTCTACAAAAGCTGTTTGTGCTGCTCAGTTGCATAGCAATGATTTACATGTTGTGTAAATGTAAATCAGAACATTTGTACACTGAGGCATGGTCAGGTATTTGTTCATATGATAGACAGGTAACTTAAAATGTTCATGTAATCCTCCTTTTAAGTTTCTTTCAAATTTAATGAAATCATGTCATTTATTTTCAGGCTCATTTTTAGCAACAATTAATACGTTGTTGAAATTTCTGTCAAATAAATAAAGAGAACCTGATTTTTGAGCTTAAATGAAGATAAGAAAAATGTAAAATATTGACTCGTAATTCAAGTGGAGAATTATATTTTTGCGATAGTCTAACCGTGAAACTTGAATTAAGTGCGGAATTCGTATCAATAAATTCAAATACAAATCAAATTAATTTTTTAGTACAGTAATTTCTCGATTTCTTGCGAGGGAAATATGATAANAAATTAATTTTTTAGTACAGTAATTTCCCGATTTCTTGCGAGGAACAGATGATAAAACGGTCATGTCAATGTGTACAATATAAATATGTGTATGAGGCCGACAACGACTTATTAATTTTTACCCTTTGAAATTATATTTTCAGTAAAATCTCAACAACATTTTTAAATTTTATCTTTGAAATACTTCTTCCGAATAAAAATCGAATTAGCCACTTCTTGTGTCTTTCGATTAATTTTAATTATTAATGTAATAATATCGATTAAAATTTCGATTATATTAATTACACACACCATCGGTTAATGAAGAATTTCGTTACGAACGTGAATGGCGTCTTGCTGAATAGTCTCGATGAAGTCATACTTATATTTTCCATCACTTCCCTCAACTCCTGCGCACACCCAAGATAATAATTTCGATTATATTAGTTACACACACAATTGATTAAAGAAGGATTTCGTTACGAACGTGAATTGCGTCTTGCTGAATAATCACGATGACGATGAAGTCATACATCACTTCCCTTATTTTACTTCCCATCATTTTCCATCACTTCCCTCAACTCGTGCGCACACCAAGACCTCTCACGAAGCAGAAGAAGATCAGGCGAGAATGGCTGGACTGAGACACGAATTTTGACGAGATGGTGGCCGAGATTACCGCTAATGCTTGGCTATACGAAGCTTCTTTGGGCATCTGCGTCGGTTATCGCAGCGCCGCTCGTGCTCGAAATGGAACTTGTAATCTCATTCGTGAAAAAGGGATGATCTCGCAAGATTTGACGTAACAGAAAAACGAGGTTCACGTGCCAGAAATGTTATTTTTAGAGTTGTACAGACCACAAATGACGTCTAAAAAGGAAGAACGTAAAATTTATTGAAATGAAACATTAAACTGTAGAGCCACGGGCTACCAACGAAAACTTGTGAAAACGGAAATTTTATTTATAATATTTATAATGAAGTGATTTTTTTTCGTGAAAATTGATTTATAATTGAAAGTGTGCAGATTGATACAACTAGCTATATAGTAGATGGAATACCATACTGCCGCTATAACAGGTGCCTCGTCGTCCAAGAACTGCTACACTTCTTGCATTCCCAGTCCCTATACTCTTACATATAGGGACTGGGAATGTAAAGGACTCTTACATACATCGCCTCTCCATCAACGGGTCTCTCCATATCAACGGGTCTCTCCAATACCAGCCTCTTCCATGAGCACGCTTTACCATTAAAATACCCTCCGTTAACGGATCTTCCAGGAACAGGCAATTCTTTGAAAAGAAGGAAGATTTTCTAACCAAGTCCACTTTATTAACGAGCTCCTCCAACAACAGCGCCCTTCAGTAGCAGACTTTTCTTTTAACAGGTGCCTCCTTCAACAGGCCGCTTCAACAATAGTTCCATTCACTGACAGGCCTTTCATTGACAGGCGTCTCTATTAACAAGTCCCTCTATTAACAGGCTCCGCTACTAAGAGACCCTTCCATGAACTAGCCTCTCCACTAACAAGCCCCTCCATTAGCACGCCCTTCCATTAACAAGGCCCTCCATTAACAGACTCCTCCACTAACAGACTCCTCCATTAACAAGACCTAGCTTTCAATACCAATCCCCCTCCATTATAGCACGCCCTTCCATCCACAAGCCCCTCCATCAACAGACTCCTCCATCAACAGACTCCTCCATTAACAAGACCTAGCTTCCATTAACAATCCCCTCCATTAGCACGCCCTTCCATTAGCAAGATCCTCTATTAACAAGCCCCTCCATTAAATATACCCTTCCCCCGCCCACCCAGAATCACCAGGCCCGGAACAGCCCTAGCTGCATATCATGCAGCAGACAATTCCAGAAGACAACAGAAATGTCAACACAGGCGCATGCCCCGTAATTCATGGCGCCTAATCATGCGTCTCGCGAGCAGCTGTCATCGTGCGATGTTTGCATTGCGGGCTGACGACAACATCGACGCGCGCCGCAAAAAAATAATTAAGGTCTAAAACCAATTGTTTATCCATGAAAAAAACGATTGAAGCCCATGCTCGTCCGCTCGATCTGCAAGAGGATCCTGCTGAGTCATCGTGGTTATGACCCAGGCTCCAAATAAATTTTTTTTTTTCAAATGAGAGTCTACGGTAGACAACGTACGTATATATGTATATATGGAGCAAAATTGATGCTGTTTTATATATATTTCTCAGCGAAAATTTGCAATAGAATAAATTAATGAGATGTGGACAGCGGTAATAAAGTATCATGCAGAGTTATCGTCAGGAGTAATGACGTATCATGCAGAGTTATCGTCAGGAGTAGTGACGTGTAGTGCAGAGTTATCGTCAGGAGTAGTGACGTATCATGCAGAGTTATCGTCAGGAGTAGTGACGCTGTCTCTTATACACATCTAGATGTGTATAAGAGACAGCTCTGNGTGACGTATCATGCAGAGTTATCGTCAGGAGTAATGACGTATCATGCAGAGTTATCGTCAGGAGTAGTGACGCATTATCTGATGTATCAGAGTTCCATTCAGAGTATGGGCAGCTAGCCGCGGTGCCCTGGCTTGAGTAAGGTCATGTAGCAGCAAAAACCAGCAAATGGAGGCTTAAGATAAACTCAATTGAGTTAACAATGGTTCTATTGCGCAATTATGTCCGGCTTATCACTGGTTTAAAATTGGCTTACAAACGCTGATGAACCTGCCAACATTTTCATCAAGGTACGCCCTGAATTATGTATGTAAAAGGAGTGGCTTAGATGACCTTCACTTTATGTCTTGTCAATATATATAGAGGCTCAATTTCTTTCTAATTATAGAACAATAAGGAGCCGTATAATTCGCTGTAGAGAAAGCCGTCTGTTGGAGGTCTAAAAGAATATTACAGCTGCGCTCATTACTTGAAAAATTATTTCAGTTGAGTTTAAATTTTCTACAAAAGATTGAGTAGAAATTTCCACTCGCAGTAAATATATTATTTTGAAAAGAAAAATGTATGAATCACGAACATAAATAAAGTATATACAAAGGTTAGACAAAGTCGAAGAGCTACAAGAAGGCCTTACTTTCCTTGTGGTAGATTGCTACACCATTAATTAAATATTTGCCATATAAGAAAATATTAACCAGAAAACTCATTTCAAAGAAAGCGCTGAGAAAAAATAATCAGCACTGTTCAACAAGAGCCTCGATGGACTTTATAATCAACACTGTTCAACAGGAGCGGCAAGATGGGGACTTTTATGAGCGCGTATAAAGTTTGGGTGGACGGGTTCTAGCCGCCCACATCATGCATGGCATGATTTTTAATAATATTATTGTTATCATTTATGAAGACAGTCTCGCGACGTCTGGGCAACAAAATTCTGAACGAACGTTACGTATTGAGAAATAAGAATAAAATTAAGTTATTTATTTATTTTTATTTATTTTTTATTTATTTATTTTAAAATTAAGAATTTATGGCCGCTGTTTCCAGTACTTCCGAGCAACACAATTAAGCGCAATTATTAAGAACTTTAATAATATGAAGCCAGAACACCAAATTTTGGGAAGGTAGTCGAATTACTCCATTTTCTATTTACTCACCCGGTAGTCGTAGGGTCGAGCAGATATATTCTCAGTCGTCAGGCTGGAAAGAAAAAAAAGTGTCAAAGATGCGTTTGAAAACGACATTCTATGGAACTTTTCAGGACTATTTCAACATTTTTAAACAAATCATCTATCCCAATAGGCGTTAAAGTGAAGCGCAGTGAACAACCCTATGGCAGGCATTGAAATCTTTAGAGAAGCTGATTTACGTGCTGTCCGAATCCTAGGCGGTTCCTAATTCAGGGTCGCCACCAACTCAAAATTTTGATAGGGTAGCGACTGCCCGTGACTGTGTAAAATGGAAATGTAAGTGAGGGCAGTAAATAACGAAGTAAACAGGGAAGCAAACAGCCATGGTGCATTATAAGTGTTTGTGCAGGGCAGTCAATCTCTGTAGCAGAGGGAAGGAGATAGAGGAAGGAGTGAGGGGAAGGAGATAGAGAAAGGAGTGAGGGGAAGGAGTGAGGGGAAGGAGATAGAGGAAGGAGTGAGGGGAAGGAGTGAGGGGAAGGAGTGAGGGGAAGGAGTGAGGGGAAGGAGTGAGGGGAACGAGTGAGGGGAAGGAGTGAGGGGAAGGAGGGAAGGAGTGGGAGAACGATTAAAAGGAATTAAGAAGACAGGAGACGAGGAAAAAAACGAGGGAATTGAGGAAAGAGGGGAATGAGTGAGGGGAAATAGAGAGGGAATAGCCTTAGAGGACCGCCTGCTGCGCGTGATCGGAACGCTTTAATAACGATTTAATGCGGATATTAAATTACTAAACGAAAAAAAAACATCGAGGAAACACTACATTTCAACAAGCTGAAGGAATGTTTGCACCAGTACATCAGGCAATCATGTTTTAAACGGTAAACAAAAAAGGAAGGAGTGAGAGGAAGGAGTGAGAGGAAGGAGTGAGAGGAAGGAGTGAGAGGAAGGAGTGGGAGTGAGGAGTGGGAGAACGATTAAAAGGAATCAAGAAGACAGGAGACGGAGGGAAAAGGAATGAGGGAATTTAGGAAAGAGGGGAATGAGTGATGGGAAATAGAGGGGGAATAGACTTAGAGGACCACCTGCTATGCAGCGTGTGATCGGAACCCTTTACGCGTTATAAAAATGTTCTCGTAGTATTGATTTAGGACATACATGGCCATTTAAATACATAAACTGATTGATTCGACTATGAGTATCATACCCACAGCTTCGCCTTATTACCATCATCATTCAGTTGAAGAAGTTGGGAGTATGAAAATCATTGCCAACTAGGCAACTACCAAAAATCCGAAGGGAGACTGCGAAATGTACCCAGTAATAAATTAACCTGGACGACGATACGGCAATAGTGAACATAGTCATACCAGTTAGAATGATAATGTGGCAGGTAATTAATTTAGAATTGTAATTAGCATTTAATACGCATGTTTTATATGCAAGCAGCTCTGGAACAGCTCATGAAATAAAGACTAAAGCGCGAGTAATAACGATTTAATGTGGATATTAAATTACTAAATGAAAAAAAAACATCGAGGAAACACTACATTTCAACAAGCTGAAGGAATGTTTGCACCAGTACATCAGGCAATCATGTTTTAAACGGTAAACAAAATTCGACACTTAATAAATAACATTTTATAACATTTAATAAAGTAATAACAATAAATAACTTAATTTTATGTTATAGTTCATACTATAAATGAAATTTTTTTGAGGACATGTGTTGGAAGCGATTTACACAGGGCGATTCTCGGAAAATTCCAGTTTTATATTTCACGCCAGGCAGCCAGAGTTTATAGGAAAAGAGCAGACAGTATTTCATATAAAAGGCAAGGTCATGAAGTTTTGTGTCCCTCCTAGTCAGTTGCCACTATGCATTGGACAAGGGAGCATCATGCGTTTGCTGTCGAGGCGTATACTTTTCTAATGGCCGTTTTGCATGCAGAGTTGTCTTCGTCTGAGACAACATTTTGCAGAGCGCCTCATCTCCTTCTTTGACATGCCCGATTCCCCAATTTAGCTCAGTGGGATAATTTATGGGGTTATATTAAATCAATTGTTTACAATGGCTGTCCAAGGATACCACCTCATTTGAAGAACAACATACGCCAAGCCATCGCCAACATACCCGTCAATATGCTTCAGCGACTAACTTTCAGCGATATGCTTGCAATTTAAGAATTGACTAACAGAATGCATTGACAATGCAGGCGGTCATTTGTCCGACGTCATCTATAAACATGTGCTACAAAATTCATGTAATGTCTTTCTCAATACAATTTATATTGTAATGATACCTACATTAGTTATTTTTTATTGAGCTTTCAAATCAGGAAGTTTCCGTGAATCACCGGTACATCCGCCACCGCATGACAGCCAGGGTGTCATAGAGGTGATTTATGACGGCATTGTTGGCGATAACGGCAACAATTTCAGTGACAGCGACTGCGATCAATGAGTTTAATAATTCATTTATGGTGTTACGTGACTTCCTTGCCTTCCAAGCACAACCCGCACCTGAACAATCAAACTTAAAGGAATTCATCGTGTGTCCTTCCTATTCTTAGTATATGATTCGGACGCAGCAGTCCCAGGTCACGCTGGAACGCAGCCTATATATGTAGATTGGATATCGATGGCCTTGTAATATAGAGCGTGAAAGACGATTATTTAGACCGGGTATTAAGATTTTAATGAAGCAGAAAAGCTGTAGCCGTATCGTTAATATCACCGATGAATTTGGCGACTCACTCAATCAGATTTAATTAATACTTTCGAAATTTTAACATCCGGTATTGCGACCGCAATGGAAAATGCAATTCACTGATCTGATTTTGCTGCCCGTATCCAGACGGCAGCCTCGTTATAGATTTCAACCAAAATTCTTACAGATAGCCAAAGCTCAAACCTGCATTACACTGCTTCAATCTTGACCACTTGTCCACCATAATTGATAATGCCTTCGCATGACAGGTAGTTTTTAGCGTTTATAGCTACTGTCAAAATCTGATGCAACTAAGTTTTGAACATCCTAAATGCAGTACTAATGTTGATACTAGATATGACTACGTAAATCTATGTAAATACAGAATCTTACACCAGCATTTCGACGGCAGCTGCTGATTATCTTATCATTAAATTAGATCTTACTTCATTTTATTGCCACACGGTAAATATTTCACAAGAATGTGGTTTGCGCTCATCCTCTCACATTGTACACGTTGAAGGCTCAGTATCTTGATGAGCAAGGCGATTTTTCATCTTACAACATGCAATTTAAAATCATAAGCGCTGGAAAAGTTTCTGGTAAAAGGCCAGCATTGATACGGCGGAAACGTGGCTGGGATTTCTAATGCTGCTTCATGCGTTCAGTACTAACGCTTCCCACGTCACTCAAGTTGCCAGTGATGGATGCGTCTCAGTCAACACAAGAAGTTTTCTCAGAATATTAAATGCACCGTAAGTGGTGATAGGATGAGGCCGGCCGTTTGCTCGTTTTGGGGGCCAGAACCTGTTTTTGCGTTAAAAACTCATTGACTGCCTTTCACTGAGCCTGATATGTTGGTCTTCTGAAGATGAACGTCACTCAACGCACAGCGAGCAGCCTCTGTATAGGGTCTAGGTCGCGTGGCGACTTACCAAGGTTGGGCGACTTGTTTACCTTATAGGGTTAAATCTGGATGAAGTAATGAAATAATTTAGTACTAAATATAAAACCTTTTTTCTTTATGATATTATAATCAATTTAGCCTCTGATACTCCCATCAGAGAATTTGATAACGAATAAAAGAGAATAAAATTAGACGAACGCACATCTTTCTCTTGTGACCCGATCTACAGGGCCGCAGAGACTGGTAAGTGACGGCTGTCACAGATATCAGCACGAGAGAAGATGAGCCTAATGTAATTTAGTAAATTAGAGTCGTGGTCGCTCCGGTCAACAGCGCCATTCATTGACCCGCTGCACGAACAAGTTTTTTTTACATCACTTATGGCTTCGAAGAATCGGTCCAACAGAGATCATAAGGTCATTGATTCGTTCTCTTCACTCCAGCAGACGATAGCTTCTTGTAATCGTGATCACGATCTTCTTCAGACACGGCATGGATCCGCACATCTTGCGCAATGAGACATTTGTGGCTAGAGCGGCGGTTTCATTATAGACACTATATACTGCTTCACTAGACACTAGACTGCTTCACTAGACACTAGATGGCTGCAAAAGGCACTAGATGACTTCACCAGACAGCTGCTGTCGGATGCCTGCAGGTCATCACGAGATTGCGTCCAATATCGACGGTCACGCGTTGTACGAAATTTGACATTGACAACTTAGTTAACTCTGTACAGTAATCGTGTCAAATATATAAAATTTAATGTGAATTTGAATAGCGGAATTCATTATCATGGTGGTAAAAATTGTATGAAGTTAATAATAACAGATTATATTAAAAATAAGACCAATAGTTTTTTAAATATTTTTTTCGTAAATTAATGATGCATAAACAGCCGCACTCGAAAGCTAATATAATTAGTTAATTTTAGCAAAAAAAAAGTAATTGTGACAGTGACAGCAATTGTTAAAAGAGCAATAGCGGCCTTGCCATGACGCACGTCTTTACTGAAGAAGATGCATGAAGAGCTTCACCATGTATGCAAATGAAGCGGCATCATCAACCTGTAAATATCTTGTTTGAGGACATGCAAATTTCCGTGGCCTAAAATGAAATGAGTGTTAGGAGAAAGTAGCCGCGCGTACACACCATTAATTTGTGATGAAAGGATATAAGGCACAAGTAAGAATTGTTATAATCAAGAACGGTTCTAATCCAAGAATTGTTCTAATCAAGAATGGTTCTAGTCATAATGGTTCTATTGAAGAATGCTTCTATCCAAGACTGGTTCTAGTCACAATGGTTGGGTTTTTTCAAGATTGGTTCTAGTCAGAATAATTTTTCAAGAATGGTTCTATGTCAGGATGGTTCTATTGAAGAATGCTTCTATCCAAGACTGGTTCTAGTCAAAATGGTTGGATTTTTTCAAGATTGGTTCTAGTTAGAATAATTTTATTCAAGAATGGTTCTAGTCAGAATGGTTGATCTATACAAGAATGGTCGTCTTCATGAAGCAAGGTCTGTACACAAGTCGCCCGTCTCACCCTGCATGCTAATGAGGCAGCATGCAGGCAGCCTCATGCTAATGAGGCAGCATGCAGGCGCAGGAGGCCAGGCAATCAAGCTGCAGTCGTTCTCCCTCAGCTCTGGTATCCATGATACCCTCACACGCTATACTACGGACTGCAAACTAGACGGTACTTACGACGTCGTCGGTCAGTAACACAATCAACTTTCAATCTAGTCAGAATAATTTTTCAAGAATGGTTCTATGTCAGGATGGTTCTATTGAAGAATGCTTCTATCCAAGACTGGTTCTAGTCAAAATGGTTGGATTTTTTCAAGATTGGTTCTAGTTAGAATAATTTTATTCAAGAATGGTTCTAGTCAGAATGGTTGATCTATACAAGAATGGTCGTCTTCATGAAGCAAGGTCTGTACACAAGTCGCCCGTCTCACCCTGCATGCTAATGAGGCAGCATGCAGGCAGCCTCATGCTAATGAGGCAGCATGCAGGCGCAGGAGGCCAGGCAATCAAGCTGCAGTCGTTCTCCCTCAGCTCTGGTATCCATGATACCCTCACACGCTATACTACGGACTGCAAACTAGACGATACTTACGACGTCGTCGGTCAGTAACACAATCAACTTTCAGTTCAGCTCTAACTTGGACAGTCCATTTGCCCATTAACGTTCAGTTTAGCTCTAATTTAGACAGTCCATCAGCCAAATAACGTCCAGTTTAACTCCTACTTGTTCAGTCCATCAGCCAAGTTCAGCTTTAATTTAGATAGTCCATTAGCCAATTAACGTTCAGTTCAGCTTTAATTTAGACAGTCCATCAGCCAAATAATGTTCAGTTTAGCTCTCACTTGGACAGTCCATCATCAAATTAACGTTCTATTTAGCTCAAACCTTGTCATGGTTTTTCAAGATTTGCAGCCTGCCTTTCATAACTTTGAAGATGAGAGAATAGTATTAAAGTTCAGGAATTCAACAAAACATGTTTGAAAATACTAAGAATTAGTTATTTTATATGTAAAGATTGGAAATACGAATTTATAATTAATAATTGCATCCTAGTTTTCCCATCCAAAAGTATTCGCAATTTACTGGCCGTGATGTAATACACTTAAATGCTAGACTTGGCAGTATTTTAACAGCTCGTGACGTGCGGTGCAAATATGCAAGGTTAAGCAGTTATAGAACGTGTTTCGTATTTAGAACGTATATAAATGATAATAGTTCATTACCAAAGAGATCGAATGCAAGACCATATGACAGTCTCTAGCGCATCATCACGTGAAAAATCATTGATTTTACGGGCAGTATAGAAATGAATAACCGAATCAAGAATGGTAATAATGCTCAAATTTTCAATGCTGTTAGTCTATCCACATAAATTTGACGGCACCAGATCGTCTTTGCATGCTGTAAACTTTGTCCTCTTCTCACTGACTGTTGTCTGACCGTATCCCCCAGCACAAAATCTAACCCATATTGGTAATAGGGGATCGTCTCTTTCATCTGTGCGAGCAATCGAGCGCTTGCCAGTTACTGCCAGAGCAACAAGACTTCCCTCTCGTTTCAGCGGGAAAAATAGAACGATTTGAAGAAACAAACAGAAATTGTGGGGCTGCGTTGCTACACTACAATCACCAACACCGGGACTTCCTCGAGCTCTCCTGCAGGGCGGCAGACGAGCAGAGCGAGTACACACTCAGGAAAATTCACGGGTCACATTGTCCCAACAGCGACACACTTTCTGCTGATATGGCATGATACCAGGCCAAACTAAGTCAAAATGACCCGTAGAAGGGAAAAAGTGCATCGCTATTTGGACAAAGTCTCACTCATTTCAAGATTAGTATAACACTCGATTTTATCGCTAATATCAAGCTAGGAAAGACAGGATGGCATGAAGCCATTTCTTGATTTCCCGGTAGACAGGAAAAATAGAACGATTTGAAGAAACAAACAGGAATTGTGGGGCCGCGTTGCAGCACTGCAATCACCAACACCGGGACTTCCTCGAGCTCGCCTGCAGGGCGGCAGAGGAGCAGAATGTTTGCACACTCAGCGAAATGCACGGGTCATTTTGTCCCAACAGCGACACACTCTCTGCTGATATGGTATGATACCACGCCAAACTAAGTCAAGATGACCGACAGAAGGGAAAAAGTGCATCGCTATTTGGAAAAAGTCGCACCTATTTTAAGCACATCGAGTAAAATCGAGTATTACACTCGATTTTATCGCTAATATAAAGCTAGGCAAGACAGAATGGCATGAAGCCATTTCTTGATTTCCCGGTAGACTAGAATAAAATGAACCAGGTTAAAAAATCAACACTAATTAGCGTTTTGTTCTGGATTTAAAAATGTGTAATTATTGTCATATTTTGGATTTCTTAATGATATAAATGATATTTTATGAATATCTTATACGATCTATAAATTGTTATATAAGCCGATCAGATGATGGATCAGCATCTAATCGGTTGCTGATCCATCAGGCCAAAAAAATCATTCTTTTATATACATTTGAAAAAATATTCAATGGGGTGCAAGGAACTGAAGATTTTTGCGTTGTATTGATGTTCGCTTTATGTAAGACGAAGATGAAAAAACCCAGAAGAAAACTTTGTTTGTTGTAGTTCCTAAGGAAAAATAGCTAAAGTTTCTCTATGGGTTCGGCTGGGAAAAGGAAGTGGCGGTATAATGATAGGATTAAATTTTTTCTTAGAGGAAAATAAAAGCTTTAATTTTTTCTAAGAGGAAAATAAAAGCTCTTTAGGAGCATGATTCCGTTTTTCAAGGGATGGAAATTTTTCAGTTCTTCAAAGATTTCTAAGGAAGGATACCGTAGCGATGAAAATAAGATCGTGAGAAGAGTACAACTTCTTTTTAAGGGAAAAAAAGCGCTGGGAGCAAATTTAGTTTTAGTTCTTGAATGGCGAACGGAAGGATAACGAAGGAAGTATGAAAGAAAGAAAAAATCAAAATGCGTTTTCGGATTGCACGAAATGAGAGTCAGAGCAGGGGTTATGGAATGGTGTGTCAAATTTCTGTTCAATGGGTCACATAAATCAATTAAAGTCTCGCGCACGAGGCATTCATGCCAACGATTGCCAGTAATTAGAGAAGGAAATAGTCTAATTGAGTGACAGGCGTGAGATGTAATTGAATGTGAAGGCATTACTCCGTCTGATATTATGTTTACTGATGAGAACTTCATTGCAGTGCTGGCTCAAAGTGATGTCGAAGACAAGGAAGACGTACGCTAGTTAAAACCATCAGTCTGTACGTGACGACATAAAAGTGTGTGAACTTCCCTTATTTTCATGAGCTATTCCGACATTTTCCCGCCTCATAGAGAGCCGCTGTGAAGAAGCTTCAAGATTTGGCACTGGTTTACCGGACTTGTATCGTTTATTTAAGGGTAATTTGCTGAGAATATTACAATCATTTTATTGTAGTGAGTAAATGAAGTAATTGTACACATGCAGACAACAAATACTTTGAGAAGAATCCAGGAACCGTTCTAAGGATGTATGAAAATGATCAATTAGTGAAGCATACACAAACTTAGAACGGAAATCATTCCGTTTACTGTGTAAATCATTCCGTTTCGATTTCGTTTCCTGTTTTGATACACGCAACAAAGACAATTATTATAGTCGACTTCATAATATAATATTGTTTATATGTATTACGGCTAAGTGGTTACAGTTCAGAGAACCAAGATTGGCACAGAGAGGTGCGGGTTCGATCCCAGCTCTGTGCGCCAGTTTCTGGTCAGAATCGGCGAGGAGGCCGGGCGGTGCAAAGCAAAATTGAAGCAGTGAGTTGCGTGTGCGAGACCGCAACAAGCTGTGAATGTTCTGCGAAGTTAGGAATTGGCGACAGGCTTACGGCCTGATAAACATTGAAGCCGCTAGCATTATTATTATTATTATTAGAATTTGATTTTAATTTCAATCAATTTCACAACAGAACATGTTAAGAAAATTAATCGCCAATTTGTTATTAAAAACCGGAATAGAGATTCTTAGACACTAGATATGAATGCTGGTGATTATTATCGTTCAAGAGTTTAAATCCCCTATGCCATAAATGTTAAGAAAATTAATCGACAATTTGTTATTAAAAACCGGAATAGAGATTCTTAGACACTAGATATGAATGCTGGTGATTATTATTGGTGCTTCAGAGACGCGTCAATAATAAATACTACAGTGGAATGCTAATAAATGGAAAAGGAAATAATAGTACGCTAGTAATAAATATAAAAGGACATGAATGCTAATAAGAAAGCAGTAATAGATGAAGAAGTGTATCCTAGAGCTCGGTGATACAAATAATTGATTGATGCATCCTATAGAGTAGGTCCCACGTACACAAAAAATGTGAGTTTTTACACTGCTATCATGCGCTAGAATAAAATAAATCTCTCAAACAGTAAATGGCCGGAGGAAATACTCTTTTAGAAAGAATCACAACCACAGTATTATTGGCGCTGAGGTTACATGAGGGACACTTTAACTAGATATTCAAGATTTGTCTCCGCGCGTTATAATTACTGTGTGCACATTCAATTCAGATACATATCACATTTACTTCGGACATTATATGACCGAATGACGACATATTATGCAGAAAAATTCTGTATAATATTTCGTCACTAAACATTCAGCGATACGCATAAAAACCCGTAATTAATCCGTTATTTTACATGCAGGAATATCAAATTACCAGCACCAACTTGCCCGAACAGGTTTGAAACACGTAGGCGTCTCATAAACTTCCTTTACCAGTGCAGAGGCTGCGTCTCGGAACGAATATTCTGAAGTGGTACGAGGGTTGCGAAACAACAGACGACTGAAGGATCTTATCAGCGATTTCTGTCAGTGCGAGCGAGGTGCTGGATGCCCAGCATTGTGCTGGGTTGGTAATTGACGCTGAACTTTGTGCCGTCACCGGCACAATAATACCTCAATGTTTTTTATAATAACGCATACATTAGATATGTTCGGAACATTTATTTCGCGCCATCTTCGGCCGGATATTGGCCACGGGTACGGCTTCTTTGTGAGAGTTGAGCCTGAGGTTATAACTGTAGACAGGTAATTCATTCTGAAGTTATACGCGAAAAACTAGCATCTGTTGGCCCACGTGCTCACATTTAGACAATAAGAAAATTGAGGGAGACTTTGTCCCAGTTACGATGCACTTCTTGCCCATGTGTGGGTTATTCTGACCGAATTTGTTCCTAACAAAAGGGCGTATCAGTGCTACAAGCAGAAAGCATTTCACTATTTGGACAACTTGATCCATTATTTTTTTTAGAGTATGATTAAGTGCTTCGCAATTNAGTCCATAATTAGCCGCAGCCATCAATTTGAATTTGAAACGGGAAGACGGAAAATTCAAAGCGACTGCGCATGGAAAGTAAAGCGTGGGGGCTGATCCTCCAGATGGCCTGGACCGATGAGTGGCCCGATGTCTGGTCCGGTGCGTGGCCCAGCAAATGGTTCGGTACGTGGTCTTGTGAGTGGCCCGGCAAGAGGCCAATCTCGTGGTCCGGGGCCTGGCCCAGCGAATGGTCTGACGCGTGGCCCTGCGAGTGGCCCGACGCGTGACCCGATGTTTGGCATGGCGCGTGGCCCAATAATAGGGCCGACACGCGGCCCGGCGAGTGGTCCGATGAGTGGCCCGACGCGTGACCCAATGCTTGGCCCGACGCGTGGGCCAGCGCGTGGCCCATTGAAAGGCTTGACACGCGGCCCGGCGAGTGGTCCGATGAGTGGCCCGACGCGTGACCCGATGTTTGGCATGACGCGTGGGCCAGCGCGTGGCCCAATAATAGGCCCGACACGCGGCCTGGCGAGTGGTCCGATGAGTGGTCCGATGAGTGGTCCGGCGCGTGCTGAGAGGCTGAAGCAGGTCGCGATAATTAGCTGTAATTGGCGTCTAAGTGCCCCGCTCTGCATGGAGGATGACTCAGCACATTTACCTCACAACAACAATGATGGACTTTCATAATGCAACAACCAACATGAATTGTCACTTCAACTCCTCTTCTTATTTCAACGAAATAAGAGTTAAATTTTATTTCAAATCTCCACAGGGAACCCATAAACAGTAATTGTTGTTGATTAGTTACATTACATCATTAGTTTAGGATTAGGATTAAGAGGAAGACCATTAACTAAATTACAATAAAAAATTTGACTGTAAAGACTGACATTGAGTGCAGAATTTTCTTCAAATTGCACAGTATGGAGTGTTATATTGAAAGGATTTTCTAATGATGAAAAGTGCGTTAATCAGGGAAAACTTCGCGTCAAATCAGTTCATTTAGGCTCGATAAGCCTCGTGTTAAACTACAGAATACAGGCCTATATACAGAATTGCTGAATTAAAATTGTTAGACATACGTACACTGGCTTTGAGAATATTTTTGCTCGTTATTTGAGCGACCAACGCTATTGGATTTAGTCATTAAATAAGCTATTATCGTAGGTGCATAAAACACAATATGTATGAGGTTTTCACACAAGCGTCAGGGTGTCAAAGAAATAATCAAGGAAGCTTTTATTTTAACTTATTCAACCAGTTGAGTTTGATTTGGACTGGTTTTGCTTCATTGTAATGCGCACAAAGTTCAGTTTTTTAGAGCCTAAATGCAATCTTCAGAATACGTTAAACTTGAAGGTGGCGAATTGAAAGAATACGCGACAAATGAGGGACGTAGAAATAAAGTTAGGCCGGCCAGTCTCAGGATCAGATTAAATGTATACTGTAGAAGAAATAAATTTAAATTATAAATCTTACAATATGCCAGGGTAACCTAAGCACGGTTAATAAAAGATGATCAAAATAGCACTAGTGGACGGATAACACTACGAACCTTGGGTTTCAGTGCCCAGTTTGGTGATCACTTTAGGAAGGTAGAATAATTGGAGGAAACTATATAGTGGAAATCAGATTAAGGGGTGGAAAGTTGGACAGGAAAAATAGAAAGAACAGTTGAAGGTTTTGATGCTTTGAAAATTGAGATGAAGAATTAAGGCTTTAGTTTGAATAACGATCTTCGCAGGTAACGTAGTAAAGTACCGCACTTCTAGAGCAAAGAACGCTAAAAAGTTGATCGATTGATTGGATTTAGATGAAGTAATAATTAAATTTAAACCGTGTGATTTGAATATGAGTCAATTTAAAATTGTAAGTCTTAAACTAAGTCCAACTTCCCAACAGAATAAATAAATAAATTTAATAAAGCAAAATAATAAACAAAACTAAATTTACGCGACATTCATACAAACAAAGGAATAAAGAAACAGGTTTATAGCGAGTTGGTAGAAGTACTTGGAAGGTGATGCAGGTAAGTTGTTAAACGGCGCAGAAACGGCAATCTTCACGAAAGTTTCGAGTTTCTAAATGAAGCATCACATCGATATTTGAACACTACATCAAGACGTTACTACTCTAGGCTGTCACTGGCGGTAAATATAATTCGATACAATTCGATAACCACTGGGCAGGGTGGCCCAGTGGTTACAGTTCAGAGTACCATGATTGGCGCAGAGAGGCGCGGGTTCGATCCCGGCTCGGTGCGACCGAATCGACACTTCAGCGGACTCGGCTGCGAACTCGCCGGCGGACTCAAACGCAAAACCTAACTACACGCTCAACCGAAACACTCATAACTCCCACAATACTGAACAGATTTGCTTGAATTTTGGAATATAAGTAGTTATTATCGATACGCTGCGGTAGGAATTATTACAGATTTTTGGATAAATTAGTTTTCAATTAAAACTAATAAACGTATTTTTTTATCNAAACGTGGCTGGGATTTCTAATGCTGCTTCATGCGTTCAGTACTAACGCTTCCCACGTCACTCAAGTTGCCAGTGATGGATGCGTCTCAGTCAACCAAGAAGTTTTCTCAGAATATTAAATGCATCGTAAGTGGTGATAGGATGAGGCCGGCCGTTTAGCCATTTTGGGGGCCAGAACCTGTTTTTGCGTTAAAAACTCATTGACTGCCTTTCACTGAGCCTGATATGTTGGTCTTCTGAAGATGAACGTCACTCAACGCACAGCGAGCAGCCTCTGTATAGGGTCTAGGTCGCGTGGCGACTTACCAAGGTTGGGCGACTTGTTTACCTTATAGGGTTAAATCTGGATGAAGTAATGAAATAATTTAGTACTAAATATAAAACCTTTTTTCTTTATGATATTATAATCAATTTAGCCTCTGATACTCCCATCAGAGAATTTGATAACGAATAAAAGAGAATAAAATTAGACGAACGCACATCTTTCTCTTGTGACCCGATCTACAGGGCCGCAGAGACTGGTAAGTGACGGCTGTCACAGATATCAGCACGAGAGAAGATGAGCCTAATGTAATTTAGTAAATTAGAGTCGTGGTCGCTCCGGTCAACAGCGCCATTCATTGACCCGCTGCACGAACAAGTTTTTTTTACATCACTTATGGCTTCGAAGAATCGGTCCAACAGAGATCATAAGGTCATTGATTCGTTCTCTTCACTCCAGCAGACGATAGCTTCTTGTAATCGTGATCACGATCTTCTTCAGACACGGCATGGATCCGCACATCTTGCTCAATGAGACATTTGTGGCTAGACTGGCGGTTTCATTAGACACTATAGACTATTCTGCTTCACTAGACACTAGACTGCTTCACTAGACACTAGATGGCTGCAAAAGGCACTAGATGACTTCACCAGACAGCTGCTGTCGGATGCCTGCAGGTCATCACGAGATTGCGTCCAATATCGACGGTCACGCGTTGTACGAAATTTGACATCGACAACTTAGTTAACTCTGTACAGTAATCGTGTCCAACATGAGAAATTTAATGTGAATATGAGTAGCGGAATTCATTATCGTGGTGGTTAAAATTGTATGAAGTTAATAATAATAGATTATGTTAAAAATAAGACCAATAGTTTTTGAAATCTTTTCGTAAATTAATGATTTATAATCTGGCCGCGCCCAAAGGCTAATAGAATTAGTTCATACTAGAAAAAACGGAATAATTGTGAGAGTGACAGTAATTGTGAAAAGAGCAATAAAGCGACCTTGCCATGACGCACGCCTTTACTGAAGAAGATGCATGAAGAGCTTCACCATGTATGCAAATGAAGCAGCATCATCAACCTGTAAATATCTTGTTTGAGGACATGCAAATTTTCGTGGCCTAAAATGAAATGAGTGTCAGGAGAAAGTAGCCGCGCGTGCACACGATCAATTTCTGATGAAAGGATAGAAGGCACAAGTAAGAATGGTTCTAATCAAGAACTGTTCTAATCCAAGAATTGTTCAAATCAAGAATGGTTCTAGTCATAAAGGTTCTACTGAAGAATGCTTCTATCCAAGACTGGTTCTAGTCAAAATGGTTGGGTTTTTTCAAGATTGGTTCTAGTCAGTAGAATTTTATTCAAGAATGGTTCTAGTCAGAATGGTTGATCTATACAAGAATGGTCGTCTTCATGAAGCAAGGTCTGTACACACGTCGCCCGTCTCACCCTGCATGCTAATGAGGCAGCATGCAGGCGCAGGAGGAGGCCAGGCAATCAAGCTGCAGTCGTTCTCCCTCAGCTCTGGTATCCATGATACCCTCACACGCTATATACTACGGACTGCAAACTAGACGGTACTTACGACGTCGTCGGTCAGTAACACAATCAACTTTCATTTCAGCTCCAACTTGGGCAATAGACAATCCATTAGCCAATTAACGTTCAGTTTAGCTTAAATTTAGACAGTCCATGAGCCAATTAACGTTCAATTTGGCGCTTATATATACTAGGACAGTCCATCATCCAATTAACGTTCAGTTTAGCTCTTACTCGGACAGTCCATCATCCAATTAACGTTCAGTTTAGCTCTTACTCGGACAGTCCATCATCCAATTAAGGTTCAGTTTGGCGCTTATACATACTAGGACAGTCCATCATCCAATTAACGTTCAGTTTAGCGCTTATACATATACTCGGACAGTCCATCATCCAATTAACGTTCAGTTTGGCGCTTATACATACTAGGACAGTCCATCATCCAATTAACGTTCAGTTTGGCGCTTATACATACTAGGACAGTCCATCATCCAATTAACGTTCAGTTTGGCGCTTATACATACTAGGACAGTCCATCATCCAATTAACGTTCAGTTTGGCGCTTATACATACTAGGACAGTCCATCATCCAATTAACGTTCAGTTTGGCGCTTATACATACTAGGACAGTCCATCATCCAATTAACGTTCAGTTTGGCGCTTATACATACTAGGACAGTCCATCATCCAATTAACGTTCAGTTTGGCGCTTATACATACTAGGACAGTCCATCATCCAATTAACGTTCAGTTTGGCGCTTATACATACTAGGACAGTCCATCATCCAATTAACGTTCAGTTTGGCGCTTATACATACTAGGACAGTCCATCATCCAATTAACGTTCAGTTTGGCGCTTATACATACTAGGACAGTCCATCATCCAATTAACGTTCAGTTTGGCGCTTATACATACTAGGACAGTCCATCATCCAATTAACGTTCAGTTTGGCGCTTATACATACTAGGACAGTCCATCATCCAATTAACGTTCAGTTTGGCGCTTATACATACTAGGACAGTCCATCATCCAATTAACGTTCAGTTTGGCGCTTATACATACTAGGACAGTCCATCATCCAATTAACGTTCAGTTTGGCGCTTATACATACTAGGACAGTCCATCATCCAATTAACGTTCAGTTTGGCGCTTATACATACTAGGACAGTCCATCATCCAATTAACGTTCAGTTTGGCGCTTATACATACTAGGACAGTCCATCATCCAATTAACGTTCAGTTTGGCGCTTATACATACTAGGACAGTCCATCATCCAATTAACGTTCAGTTTGGCGCTTATACATACTAGGACAGTCCATCATCCAATTAACGTTCAGTTTGGCGCTTATACATACTAGGACAGTCCATCATCCAATTAACGTTCAGTTTGGCGCTTATACATACTAGGACAGTCCATCATCCAATTAACGTTCAGTTTGGCGCTTATACATACTAGGACAGTCCATCATCCAATTAACGTTCAGTTTGGCGCTTATACATACTAGGACAGTCCATCATCCAATTAACGTTCAGTTTGGCGCTTATACATACTAGGACAGTCCATCATCCAATTAACGTTCAGTTTGGCGCTTATACATACTAGGACAGTCCATCATCCAATTAACGTTCAGTTTGGCGCTTATACATACTAGGACAGTCCATCATCCAATTAACGTTCAGTTTGGCGCTTATACATACTAGGACAGTCCATCATCCAATTAACGTTCAGTTTGGCGCTTATANTACACTGCTATCATGCGCTAGAATAAAATAAATCTCTCAAACAGTAAATGGCCGGAGGAAATACTCTTTTAGAAAGAATCACAACCACAGTATTATTGGCGCTGAGGTTACATGAGGGACACTTTAACTAAATTGTCATGGGTTGTCTCCGAGAGGGGGTCTCTTATAATTAATTTGTGAGAGGGTGCGTCACTGTACTGGTAGCGCAGTTGTTATAGGGCCGCTGTATGCGCAGTGATGACGGTAGAGCGGCACCGAGACGGAGGAGCTAGGCGTGGGTTCGAGCCCCGGGAAGTTCAGTTAAAGTCTCGGTGTCACTAGTGGACGGCGCATAGTCGCCGTCAAAAGGTGGTGCTTTCAGCATGGCCTTGGGTGTGTGTCCCTAAACACTCTGGGTATGTTACCTGGGGGAAACTTCCTATACCAGAGGCTGCGTCTCGGAACGAATATTCTGAAGTGGTACGAGGGTTGCGAAACAACAGACGACTGAAGGATCTTATCAGCGATTTCTGTCAGTGCGAGCGAGGTGCTGGATGCCCAGCATTGTGCTGGGTTGGTAATTGACGCTGAAATTTCTGCCATCATCGGCACAATAATACGTCAATGTTTTTATTATGAGAACGCATACATTGGATAGGTTCGGAACATTTATTTCGCGTCATCATCGGCCGGATCTTGGCCACCGATAACGGCTTCTTTGTGAGAGTTGAGCCTGAGGTTATACCTTTAGGCAGGCAATTCATTTTGAATTCATACGCGAAAAACGTACCATATGTTGGCCCACGCGCCTTTTTCCTACCCTAAAAGAAATGAGTGAGAATTTGTCCAAATAGTGTTGCACTGCTTCCCATGAATTGGGTTATTCCGACTTAGTTTGTCCCACAAGATGGCGCATCAATGTTGTGATTAAATAAGTGTGCCTTAATTTGGACAGCCTGACCATCAATTTTTTTCAGTGTACACTTCAGTTTCTGTTAGCACGAACTCTAGATTTTACAAGCGAGTGTCGTTGATTACTGGCTTAAGAAGCTCCGACAGAGATTGAGAACCAAATGTTCAGGACTCGCAAGCTTTACAAATTATTGGTGATCTTATCAGAGCCGGCGGTCGGCAGCCACGCGGCCGTCGATATGACTACCAAGATCTACACACAGACAAATGAGTGGGTCAAATTGTTAAAGTATAGTAACTCGCATTCTGCACAAATATGCTCCTTTTACGCCGCCAAGTTGTGTCCGATTGACAAACATAATGGTAAAACGTAAATAGTTATTTGGACAAAGAGCCACTCATTTTCATGAGTGATGGAACAAGTTAGCAGACAAGTTCATGAAGCTGTGACGCGAGCCATGAATAAAAGCATGACTGGCAAGTCATCAATCTCACCATTCGAACACCACAAGAGGGCGGCATTTATGCTCTCCACACATCACAGTGACGACAAAAAGCCTGTGTTTACTCGTCGAAATGTGGCTAAATTTTCAAGTATTTTCATCGACCAATTCAGTAGAGCTACAGTGCAAGAACAATGAAACGGTCAAGTTCCATTTAGATATAACCCATTGTAATAACATTTTTATGTTATGCCTAATTTAATGTTATTCATTTGTATGATGTAGCAAGGCATGCTATGTATAGTGATGAATACATATAGTAAGTACGTGGTGCAGTATTATTCGTTCGTTGATATAATATGCCAAAAGTATCAGATAATGTGTTAAGGTAGTTGATGTCATCAAAATAATTAAAATGTCTAAATTTATTTTATTATCATTATTAAATTTATTCGAGTGTGTTCATTAATAAACAGCTTGAAGTATTTTCAGGAGTCCATAATTAGCCGCAGCCATCAATTTGAATTTGAAACGGGAAGACGGAAAATTCAAAGCGACTGCGCATGGAAAGTAAAGCGTGGGGGCTGATCCTCCAGATGGCCTGGACCGATGAGTGGCCCGATATCTGGTCCGGTGCGTGGCCCAGCAAATGGTTCGGTACGTGGTCTTGTGAGTGGCCCGGCAAGAGGCCAATCTCGTGGTCCGGGGCCTGGCCCAGCGAATGGTCTGACGCGTGGCCCTGCGAGTGGCCCGACGCGTGACCCGATGTTTGGCATGGCGCGTGGCCCAATAATAGGGCCGACACGCGGCCCGGCGAGTGGTCCGATGAGTGGCCCGACGCGTGACCCAATGCTTGGCCCGACGCGTGGGCCAGCGCGTGGCCCATTGAAAGGCTTGACACGCGGCCCGGCGAGTGGTCCGATGAGTGGCCCGACGCGTGACCCGATGTTTGGCATGACGCGTGGGCCAGCGCGTGGCCCAATAATAGGCCCGACACGCGGCCTGGCGAGTGGTCCGATGAGTGGTCCGATGAGTGGTCCGGCGCGTGCTGAGAGGCTGAAGCAGGTCGCGATAATTAGCTGTAATTGGCGTCTAAGTGCCCCGCTCTGCATGGAGGATGACTCAGCACATTTACCTCACAACAACAATGATGGACTTTCATAATGCAACAACCAACATGAATTGTCACTTCAACTCCTCTTCTTATTTCAACGAAATAAGAGTTAAATTTTATTTCAAATCTCCACAGGGAACCCATAAACAGTAATTGTTGTTGATTAGTTACATTACATCATTAGTTTAGGATTAGGATTAAGAGGAAGACCATTAACTAAATTACAATAAAAAATTTGACTGTAAAGACTGACATTGAGTGCAGAATTTTCTTCAAATTGCACAGTATGGAGTGTTATATTGAAAGGATTTTCTAATGATGAAAAGTGCGTTAATCAGGGAAAACTTCGCGTCAAATCAGTTCATTTAGGCTCGATAAGCCTCGTGTTAAACTACAGAATACAGGCCTATATACAGAATTGCTGAATTAAAATTGTTAGACATACGTACACTGGCTTTGAGAATATTTTTGCTCGTTATTTGAGCGACCAACGCTATTGGATTTAGTCATTAAATAAGCTATTATCGTAGGTGCATAAAACACTCCTTACACTAGGCGGGGCACTCCATAGGTGAGATAGCGACGTAAGTGAGGGCTAGAGATTTATTTATGACGTCGTAAGAGATGCTTAATACAAGCACGAGGCTTGAGATGTATTTACGATGTCGTAAGAGACGCTTAATATAAGCACGAGGCTTGAGATGTATTTACGACGTCGTAAGAGATGCTTAAAATAAACACGAGGCTTGCGATGTATTTACGACGTCGTAGGAGATGCTTAATACAAGCATGAGGCCTGAGATGTATTTACGACGTCGTAAGAGATGCTTAATACAAGCATGAGGCCTGAGATGTATTTACGACGTCGTAAGAGATGCTTAATATAAGTAATTATAAGCACGAGACCTGAGATGTATTTATGACGTCGTTAGAGAAGCTTAATACATGCACGAGGCTTGAGATTTATTTATGACGTCGTATGAGATGCTTAATATAAGCACGAGACCTGAGATGTATTTACGACGTCGTAAAAGAAGCTTAATACATGCACGAGGCTTGAGATTTATTTATGACGTCGTAAGAGATGCTTAATATAAGCACGATCGAGGCTCATTCTAAGAACCGAGGGTCAGAACGAGCACATGTACGCAAGTCAAAGACAATAAATCTGGGTTTCGCGTTGCTACCGGTCGAATAAACCTGGTCAACTTAAGACCTGGACAAAAATCACTTTATTCGGCAGCAAATTCCAATATCTGAAGACTCGTGAATCGCCTTCGGAAAAATTTAGTTATAATACAAACATTAAAGTAATAGTTATGTAATCTAGCTAATAGAAATTGAAGTTAAAATTAAGTTCAACACCTGCATAATCAAGTGGGATCAGAAATTCCTGCAGCCTTACTATTATTTACTTACAATTATACTACAAGCATCACATTATTATGACACCATAATCACATTATTATTATAGTACCGTTATCACGGTATTAAACCAACATTATCACATTATTATAATAACATTATCTCTCTATTAAATAGTTATTATCTCACAATAGGCAAGGGATTATTGAGCGAGCAGTTCAGTGCGGATGTCGGCCTTTGAAAAATATATACGACCAAAAAAAAGTTCTATAAAATACATTCTCTGGTCTTCAATCGAGCTTGTATATATATATATATATATGAATAATGCATATTAGTGGCTCTGAAGTGAGCTTAAACATGACGGTTTAAAATTTGCACAATACATAGGAAAATCTATCGAGAGAGTAAAACGTTGATGCTGAACGACGTTATTCTGTGTTAAAGCAGGGACCATAATACCATAATTTGAAAAATAGTAACGATTTCTTAACTCCATCAGCCAATCACTGGCGGTTTTTCAAGATAAACCCACCAATCACAGACACAGAATCAGCCGCTACGTTCACTTAAACAAGTTATGATAGTGCGGTCAAAGGTCATAATAATGTACATCAGCTTAGCAAGCCCGACACTCTTGAAGCTCTAGGGCTCTTGACTGCTTCGGTCAAGTGTCGAAACGTCGCCGCTTTAGTGAAGAGCTGACACGATAGTCGATGATTATATGGCCGGCGATAGGACGGCTTTAATTATCAAGAGGATACCACATAAGCAAGTTCAAAGAGCGTCTCAAGAGAGGCCTTTCACAAGACAAATTGAGACGTCCGAGTGCGAGAATGTTGATGATTGTCGAATTTAAATCGCTAACAATATGGATATACTTCAAGTGAATGAAATGATTTCATATAAGATAGAGTTTCTTGTATGCAAAAGATTAAATTAAATAATATTCAATTAAAATTTTAAAACGTATTTTTTTCAGGTGCCCACAAGCTTGTGAATAATTTGGCATGACATGAAGTTCATACCACAAGACTCGCACTGTAACAATACATAAAATAAGGCATTAATAAAGCAGAATCCCCGTCTTGTGAAATGACAGTGTTTGCAATCAGAAATGTTGTAGATTCTTATTTTAAATACCCGATGAAAATTCCCGGACTGTATATAGACGGCAGAAATAGCCAGGCCCTTAACCGACTGCAAATGGTGATGAGGGTCAACGGCGGTTATCAGAAGACAATCCTTCCTCTGGCTGCATGGTGCTAACAGGTTCTCGTCTGCATGGAAGCTCATTAGTTGATCAGAGATCCAAGAAGATTGATGTTCCTCATCCCTTATACGAGCACGTGCATTGCAGCAGAAACAGCATGCAAATTCTACGTCTGCCCAGGTTGGACTTACGCGTATGTTAGGCGGATTTGGCTCAATCTTGACTGAGATTGTTGATGGTTGAATGGGGCTAAATGGTTGGTTATCACACAATGCTGTGCAACGCATTTAAAAAGATATAAGGTGTTCAAATATATTCAGGTAGTATTTAGCTCTTCAATGATGGGGCGTCTTTTATTCCGAGGACAACTAAAAAATATTCGGAAGCGTCATCCCGTTAGCAATTCCTGTCGGAATTTCAAAGTGCGGAAATCAATGTTCCAGTTTTGGAACCTGAAATTTTTACTGGCTTCTCAATTACCATCCCCGCATACGAGTATGAAAATTCCTGTCCAGGTCAAAGATCTGTAGGGTTTAGATCTGAGTTTAAAACCTTATGTCTTGAAGAGAGTTTGTCGTCAGATTTTACTACAATGTCGACCGCATCGTAAAATATCCGACTTATCAAATAGCAAGCGCTATCAAAAGTTCTTAAACACAATTTAGTGAGATTAACGTGGGACTACTAATTATCTTGCTGGATATTAATATCATTAATCAAAAAATTGTCACGTAATATTGATTGATATTTAATCTGATTATTTATTAGTAATAATGAAATTTACATTTTCGGTAAACGAGAATTGCTGAATACCAATGAACAATTTTCTACCGTGAATAAAACAAACATTGAACATTCAGATTTATAACGAATCCTACAGATCCCTTGTACAACACAGATAACATTCTATAATTTAAAATTTTTGATAGAGATTCCAGAATGCGTCTCCTTATCCCATAATGGCTTCTATAATGTCTAGGTACAGTTTACATTAGACACGCGAGGCTTTCACTTGCAGCTTACCTATGCAGGCTTGTCAGGTCCTGCAGTGTCTAATATTTAGGCGCTATAAAATAAAAGGATGACCTCCAGCATATCGTTCCTTAACTTTATGACAGATAAATGCAGCCTGAGTGCCTCGAAAAACAGCAGACTGGACACAATAAATGAGTTTAACGATCATTAAATTCAAGCGAGGCCGTTCGGCTACATAATCGGTGGGAGATATGGTCGCCAGAACCTGTTAAACTTATGCCTGACTTTCCCAACGTGGGCATGAAGGCTTCATGTTTATGGTAGCAGGCCTTTGGTCGTAAGAGAGGTAGACTTTGTTATGGTTACCGGCAGAGAACTGAGTGAAAAATACTTTATTTGTTGCCTGCCGGAAACTGAGCGAAAAATACATTATTGTTTGCCTGGAACTGAGTGAGACATATTTCTTTGTTGCCTGCCTGAAACTGAGCGAAAAAATATTTTATTGTTTGTCTGCCTGGAACTGAGTGAGACATACTTTATTGTTGTCTGCCTGAAAATGAGACACTAAATGGATCAAATGACTATCCAAAATTAGAGCGTAGTCATGCAAATAGTTACTTTCCGCACTTCCTTTAAAGACTATTCCGCACTTTCATTAGGATCTGCACTTTCATTAAGATCCGTACTTTCATTAAGAGCGAACAAACAAATAAGAGAAAACAAACACAATCTAGTATCACGTGATGAAGGAAAAAACTCATTCGACAAGTTCTGCAACTATTCAGTTCTACAATACATTTTTCAGCGAATTTTTATCTTTCGGTAAAGTTCTCTATGAGAAACTCGGGTCTGTAAGCCTCTTCGGTCTCCAAAAGCTTTGGCAGCAATTAAAAGGGCAATTGCGGTACAGCGCGCGGTGACAAGCCTTCTGTGATAAGACCCAAATAAATGTTAGTTGATAAAACGATAATATCGCATATAACGCACTCTTGCCTCCTCTCTTTTCTGCAGAGGACAAAGTTTAAATTAGATATGAGGGCAAGTCCCTTAGATAGAGGGAGAATTAAAATTCTCTATCAAATTTTATAAATTATATTCAAATGATTCTTATTCAAATTATAAATAATTCGAATTCTATGAACTTTAATTTTTTTAATTATACTATGCAGAGTTATTCTAAATAATTGACCCAATTTAACAAATTCTTTTTTATTTGATTGTAAATTCAAAATGAATAATTTATACACCAAAATAGAGAAAAGGATCCAAAGTTTTTTTTACATATTTATATATGATCAATTTGTCCCCCTTGTGCTGCACGGCAAACATCTAAACGGTAGCCAAACTCGTCCCACACACGAGAAAGCATATCTTCTGTAGACCTGGATAGGCCTGTCGCCGATTCTTGTACTTTTCTTTACTAGACTGGCCTTTTGATCAAATCTTTTCAACGGAAGGTAGGTTTAAAATCGTTTATAGATTTCAGTTGTTCCGTAGGATACGAGGCATTCCAAGACTAATCCTATGCTCCTGCATGGCCTTGTCTAGTCTGCTCCTGAAGGCGTTCATAATCGGAGAGTCAACAATATCTTCAGGGAGGCAACAATATCTTCAGGGAGGCATTCTAATACAATTTCTTTTGAGTTCTACCCAACGCTCAGCAAGTGACTCGTTCAAAAAAATTTCGGACACAAAGATGCCAATGGCGACATATTGAACATTCATAAATATGTAAAAATAACTTTAAATCTTTCTCTTTCCAATAGTGTATAAATTATTCATTACAAGTTTATACTTGAATTAATACGAATTTATCAAATTAGGTCCATCATTTAGAATAATCTGTATAGAATTATACTAGAACTGGACGGTGAGAGAAATATGAGCAGCGTGCAAATAATTAGCAATATCGATCTCAGTCACTAGGATGATTTAAATTTCGGATTCCACGTCGAAGTTTGAAAGGCCAGAGTAAAATTAGGAAAGATGAAGAGGAGGCCTGATGGACGGACGAATTGCACAGAATTTCGAGTTAAAGGAGAGAAGCATTTGTCTTGTGATGCATTTTGTTTCACGTACAAACCTGAATACAAATAGTCGAAATCTTAGTTGGGATCACGATCTTGGTTTGACCTTCCACTCATCTTCCAGGAAATGAAATTTGATTAACGGCCGACAAGATGAGAGGTTCGAGTGAATAATCATTTAAATTCTAGGTCGACATTGATAACAATTAATCATTTAGATCCTAGATGGACATTGATAGCAATTTCTCCCTCCAGTGTGAAGTGCAGGCAGTTTGTTTCAACGGAAGTGAGAAGGCCGGCCGTCGGTTATCAGCGGCAATTATCTTCAGTGTTCCAAGCACGTCGTGCGTTACCAATTTTAGACGGGGAAACTCGGCGTGAGCTCAGTCAGCTTCATAATTATCAAAGTCAGGCTTTTGCTGGTGTGAAAGTAAAATTTAAACTTTGTTATGAAACTAATTCTTTCACGAACAGTATTCATTGTCAAATTATAATAAAGCGATTAGATAAAGTTTTGCTCAACAAACGATGATTAGCTTCTTCGCCTTATTTAAATGTAATTGAGCTTAAGCATTTAAACATAATTTAAATAAGTCCGTCCAAATAATTCCGACTGAAAGGCAAGATCCCGTTCAACTTTCTTCAACCCAAAGTTGCTTATCACGAATGTACTTTAGAAAGCTCAAGAAAAATTCGTTGGAGATAGTCATAGCCACTCTTATCTTGACATTTTTTGCAAGCGGAATGTCAGTTCGTCCAGTGAAGGGTCCTTTTGAGAGCTTATCAGTTTTTTTCGGGCCGTCAAGAACTGCATCGTCCGGTGGTCCGAGTTCAATTTATAGAGCCGGATGCCGGCACGGGTCATTTTTTCTCTTCAATGACTCATTGAAGAATTTGGCTGCGTTTTGCGAGGTAGGGTCTGGGCTCGGGAAATGCAAAGTTGCATGATAATCGTCGCGGTTAGGTTACATGATAATCGTCGCGGTTAATTTACATGATAATCGTCGCGGTTAGGTTACATGATAATCGTCGCGGTTAAGTTACATGATAATCGTCACGGTTAGGTTACATGATAATCGTCGCGGTTAAGTTACATGATAATCGTCACGGGTTAAGTTTGATGATAATCGTCGCGGTTAAGTTACATGATAATCATCACGCATAATTGACATAATAATCGTGGAGTCACTCAGTCACTGACAGTAAATCGCTGTAACTGTTTTTTAATCTTGCTTTTAGTGCGTTGCGTGGGTCAATGTTCACGTCTTAAAAATTCTTCAGAACGCTAAAGTATGCGTTACTGCATGCGTGTGTGATAAGCGGAGGTCAGTTAGGTCGGAACTTTCAAGAAAATTATACACACACCCTAAAGTTTGATTGCCACGTTACTTCAAGTTCTCCGTAGGCAAGTCAACCAGAAGCAAATCTTGAACCCATTTTTTGATGCATCGTCAATCATTGGGTAATTTACTATTCTAATTTAAAACAATAAGTGCTGATTACCGTTAAATAATACAAGTTTAGGTAAATCATACTTTTTTAAACAAACTCGAGACTTTCAGGCATTTGCCTCCAGGATGTACAGTACAGACGTGTATTCTAGACTGCACTTTAAGTAGGTAAGTGGCAGGCACTGGGCCGAGGGTCCCATGAAGTAAGTAGGAGGTTGCAAGGTTCCGAAACGTCGGGTTTGTCACCACGCAATTGTGCAGCTTTACCGCAGACTGCAAAACCTACACGAGTTGCTGCATTTCCTACATGCTGGCCTGTTACCAAAGTATAGCCGGTTTATGGGCAGACGATAGGTTAGTGGATGGTTGGCCTACGATAAAACTGCGATAGTTTTTAAGAGAAAAATTAGCTTAGGTTACGCAAGATACGCAAACAAAGTCAAAAATTAATTTGAAAGTATGTTTCCATATTGTAAGTCTATTTTGAGGTATTTGGTCAAAATTTCAGATGCCGCCAACAAAGCCCCCCCACCTGAACTCTGAACATGAAAAATAATTTAATTTAAATAATTCTGTACATTCGTGAAAAAGGCGAAACTGTGACAATTGATCAAAGGCGCCAGCGTAAGGTGTTGGTTTTCTTATAAAACTGCCTTAGCCGTGGGCCTGATATGATCAGAACATGAAATGTCGTTTGAAGATAAGTTTACAATGATTAATTTATACTCATTAAAGATTAAAATATTGATCATTTTTGCGTTGCCATCACCTGGATGCTATGGCGCCGTAAAAAAGGCCCCCGAAAAGTAAGTAAAATCTTGTTAGTGAATCTGGGCCAAAGCCACGAGCGCGCACTAGGGAAAAAATAATCTATTCAATCATCCGAGTCTTGATTATTAGACTCGGAAGACGGCTCAAAGACCTTGCTATAAATAACCATGGTAACTATTCAAGACACTTTTGCTATATCTATAAGACGAACTTGCTATACCCTTGGCTCCAGAAACAAGATCGCCTCTGTTCATAAGCATTAGAGGCGCCCATATATGGCCATAAATATTACTGATGCTGTAATTAAATCATAAATTATTGTTATCTCCTGAAGCACTTGAATGGTCGTTTTTTCTAGCCTTCTATCAGTTTGAACCACTTGGATATTTCCGAGTTAATTGGTTTACGGATTTATAGCATCAAATTTATCATTAGTCGCGAACACGTACCGGCCGGTCCCCCGATAAGACACAAAAACGACAGCAGATCTGTCGGGAATTAAGAACAGGTATAACTCAAATGCGTGTCCAAAAGTCCAAACAGCAGCAGTGCGTTGAGAGAACTATAATGGGAACTCAACTTGCGATCTATAACACGTCTAGTACTTAGTTAAACTATGCACAAAAAAATATATCAGTAATCTCAGTGGGTCATGCGAGCATGCAGTGCACCTGATACCATATTGTCTATTTACAGCGCATCTCTGTTATACAGTTTACAGTTTAAAGGTGATCGTGATATATTTACCAGCTAAAATACACTTAGCACGTACATTTTCACACATTAAATATCTATAAATATTCACGACATATAGCAGCAGATTTGATCTCCGGGAATTTGAATAATATTTTGTGCATCATCAAATAACTAGAACTCAGTAAGTTAACTGAAAACAAGAGTTCTCGTTTTTGGATCACTGAAGGCATTATGTCGTGTCCAGCTTCTTGAATCGAATTACTAACAGCATGAAAATGATGGGATCAAGTCAAATAAGCAATTTAAACTTTGCAAAGATACGGAACATTTTTAAAGCGAGGAAATGAGCATGCATGCAAAGGGTAATGATCAAGAATTTGGGAATGATCAAGCTAGGATATAACGAAGCATTAAGGGAATAATTAAGTCAATCATTTCAAAGACAGCGAAGGCCGCAAACACATTTTTATTTCAAATATTAAGAAAACATTACAATATAGCATAATAAATCCAACTTCGAAGGAAAAACTATTTCGAGCTCTCAAGAAAAAAAAAATACTATAAAACAGCAGCTCCCTCACGCCCATATAGCACGATGGTCAGACGATGACTGGAATTTCGTGCAGTGCCAAACAGTGCCACGAAGACACTAATAATTTGAAGGAAATAATTATTTAAGATCATGAAATCAAACCTTCAGTAGCGGGTATACGAGCTCGACCTTGCGCTGCGGTTGCAGCGTCGATGTCTAGCGCAAAAGCTGCGTGCGAGATGGAAATTTTTTGCACTATCCAAATGACGGTCATCGAGAGGGAAAAAAACACAACAGTAGAGAGTTTCAAACATTAGAAGAAATTACGAGGCGAGCATACTGGTTCACTGTTATCGTATGACAGCTCAGGAACACGCCAGTTCCATTTAGCCGCAGATTGCGTGGCGCTAAAGCCAAAATAAAGCGCAAAAAAACAATTCTATAAAATAAGTGGAGACGCTCGTATACAGAACACTTTGCAGGTTAACATCAACCAATCGAAAGTTATACGTCAGATCTAGAGCAACTTTGCTGGTATTTCAGAAGCAGGAGTAAAAAACAGCACGTTGCGCGTGCTCAAGGTCTGCGGCCATGCAGTAGGCTCAAGAAAATTATTTTTACTGTGCAAATCTGTATTCCAATCAACATTCAAATAAATACGCTGTACCTGCGATTTGCAAACTGCTGAAGGTCTTATACATATATTTTTATATACTTTTTGAATGACTTTAATTATGTTCAAAAATTTTTACCGTAAATTGAATGGGGATGCTTGGAAGGCCAACTGCATACTGCAGAGCGTTCACGCTGGACACAAATGAGATCTGTAGAATCCTAGCCATACAGAATAATGAACTGAAATGCTGAAATTCCCATATATATATATTCTTCTTTATTCATACATTTATTTCTCGTCTATGGGCATGAAAATTAAATTTAATAGACGGATCTTATATTGAGGGATTCGTGCACTACCGTACAGTGAGGCATTTGCGGTGGTAAACGTCAATTTCCATGTAATGTTGTATATTAGACGATTGGTTTTATACAGCATTGGGTTCAGTTTCAAAATCTACGAAACGGTTGATGTTTGAAACTGATTGAGTTTCCACACAACATAGGCATTAAGTGATTAAAATTGAAAGTGATTAGAATTTTAGAAACAATTGAATTATTGGGGGCGAACAACCGAACCCAGCAATGAATATTTTTGCCAACATTAAAATTGGAAAATTGAATGTATATGGATAACCGTTCAATAGAAAAAAAATCACTTTTTTGCCATGATGGCTACAGTCCCCGGAGCTATAGGTCACAGTTTGTACGGTTTGTGGTATGTACTTAACATAAGATTTCAACAGCAAGAATTCAAATCACGTCTATATACTTCACTTTTCGACAGAATTTCAGTGGCCGGCCGGCATGTTAAAAAAACACTGTCACCGTTTTACGGCAAAACCGTTTATTTCCACGGGGAGGGCCGGCCACTAAAACACTAGTCAGACCATTTTTTAGGGTTATTTCGAACAGCATCAGTGTTAATTTCAACCACGAAAATCCTCTATACGTTTAGAAATGGCAGTTAATTATGGGGCACTTCTTGTCAATCGACAATCACATGCATCAAATGTAAATAAAATGTTAAAAACTGCAATCGTATTCGAATAATTCAAAATCATTTTTATTTTTCGGGCTTCCATCCGATGCTACAATAAACAATAGATAATTAGCAGTAAGGCCGTCGTCATCCAGTACAACTGATAATTTAATTATCATCCAATAACCACGCGAGCAGCTAACTGAGGGCAGTTAGGAAACTAGGGCTTTTATTTGTTGACCTTTCGCTCACATTTTCAACAAAGCATCATAATGCATACATTATACGAGCATCTTGGATGTTGAAATTCCCATTTTAGAGAGTGGAGTAAAACAGAATAGTGTGGGACTGAAAAAATGACCTAGGAAAATTCCTCGTTTTCCACTCGGGTTACTTCGCGACCGCAGAAGCCAACTTGGGCAAGGCAATAAGTACTAAAATAAAATATTATTACCAACATATAAATATATCCAACAATATTCGCACAAATTTCCCACCAAGCCAAAAAACCATTTGTGTAACATGACGATTAGATCATTACAAAACTTAAACATGTTCGACATTGCGGTCACCTGACCTCTATATTCAACACTCCGCGCTACGCCCAATTTTAACAAGATACGCTTCCGATTCGAGGCGCATGTTTTGTTGTTGATTTCCGCAGATTTTATGAGCACGGCAGCGACATCTAACGATCTGACATGACTGCCTCCCCAAAACATCTGCATTACGCCGGCCTGAATTACAGCGGCGCCTCTAGAATTTCAGCAAACTAGACACGCCCTACGTAGCCTCGTGCGAAATTATTGCAAGTCAGGTATCAGTTTTTTTTCTTAAGCTCTACTGCAATATGAGAGTTTAGTGATAAAATACTGTTATAAATTTTTAAAAACTGGACAAATTTATGAAATTTCAATTTTTTATTGTTATTAATCAACTTTACTTTCATCAAGTATCCATAAATAATTTTTACAACACATTTTTTCGGTAATCAGTGATTGAACGAGGTTTAACAATAAATAAATGACTTAGTTCTTTTTGTATATATATCTATAGCACGAATCTTACTTCCTCTTAAAATTTCCATTGTTCAACACTCCAGCTGCGAGGGAAAAAAAGTTCATTAATCTGCGCAAGAACTTTGAGGAAGTTCATATCCTGATGCCTCCTGACCTTAGGTAAAAACAATTGAGATCACGAGCCTGTATTGACGTGTTTACATTGCATGTTACTGTATTGACATGTTTACACTACTGTATTGACGTGTTTACATTGCATATAACTACTGTATTGTCGTGTTTACATTGCATACAACTACTGTATTGTCGTGTTTACATTGCATACAACTACTGTATTGATGTGTCAACATTGCATATAACTACTATATTGAAGTGTTTACATTGTATATAACACATTGCATATAAACACATTGCATATAATTACTGTACTGACGTGTTTACATTGCATGTAACTACTCGAACCCACCTTATCGGGATTGATATCCCTCGGAACCCACCTTACTTGCACCCAAAGGTATTAGATTTAAAATTACCACGCCTTTTATTCGCTCAACAGTTGTTGTGCAAATTCCAACGATGAAGAGCTGTTGAAGTAACAACTACTGAAGCAGAGCGCGGTTATTCCGCTCAAAATTACGATGGGCTTATTAAGAGCCGATCATGTTTATGTAGGCGGTCGCTGAAATTATGTTGAATATCGGATACAAGAAAATACTTTAATTTATAGGCTTTTAGGACGAAGGAAATATTACTTGCTGAAGAAACAAAAGACAAGTCAACTTAAAATAAAAAACATGTGCGTCGTAGTGACGTAATTTCAGACAATCAATTGTTTCATTTTTAAATAATTTAATTAAGTAAGGTAATACTTTTTGACCGCTTGGCACACATGACGGCATCGCAAGTCCAAATAACCCAAATTAAACGTAATGATGTGCCTTTCAAATTTCCGTATATGTTTTCACCTCCTTGCTTCTTTTTCCGTCACGTATCCAGCCTGAGCAACTTTCCCTTTTGTCATTATTTCTTTTAGGAAACAACTGAAAAATCGTAATTTTATAACGAGAAAGTGTGCCGAAAGCAATTCAATTAAGAAACGTGTGTCAGCACCAGTGAACACTTCTATGGCTGACTGGCAAGAGTACGGGCATATTGTGTATTATTTGGTTTATTATGTACATGTCATGGCTGTGTACATTTTTACCTGTAATTATAAATGATACCGAACAATAGGCTTCTGTGCATTGGTTGTATTTCAAATTATTTTTAATTGCAACCATGAAGCCGACAAGGAAGACTCAGAGACAATCATTTTAACAGAATACTAATTAACAATTAAAACATAAAACTTTTCCAAAACAATAAACAAATTTCAATTTGAAGCGGGCGGCACAAAATTATAATGCGTGTCTGAATTAAAAAATATATATATGAAGATTAAACGTAATGATGTGCCTTTCAAATTTCCGTATATGTTTTCACCTCCTTGCTTCTTTTTCCGTCACGTATCCAGCCTGAGCAACTTTCCCTTTGGTCATTATTTCTTCTAAGAAACAACTGCAAAATCGTAATTGTATAACGAGAAAGTGCGCCGAAAGAAATTCAATTAGGAAACGTGTGTCAGCACCAGGGAACATTTCTATGGCTGACGGGCAAGAGTAAGGGCATATTGTGTATTATTTGGTTTATTATGTACATGTCAAGGCTGTGTACATTTTAACCTGTAATTCTAAACGATACATATCCATAGGTTAGCGATGCATTGGCTTATGTGCATTGGTTGTATTTCAAATTATTTTTAATTGCAACCATGAAGTCGACAAGGAAGACTCAGAGACAATCATTTTAACATAATACTAATTAACAATCAATAGAAACTTTCCCATAATAATAAACAAATTTTAATACGAAGCTGATGGCATTAAATTATAATGCGTACAGGAAATAATAAAATATATCAACAAAACAAGAAATCATTCAAAATGATAATAAACACAGAGACTGTAAATTTTATCCCAGAACTTTTCTTAACAAATTCCGAGAGCTATTATAGATGTCTGAGAAAAAATATCCGATCGTTTTTCATAAGGGGAACGAGTTTTTTGTCCGCCCAACTCTAATCTGAGGCTCCAACCCATCAACATTTCATTAACCTAGACATGCCGACCCAGGAACTGGAGGACAGCCAAACTCTTGCCCTCCCGCGTTTTTATGTTTTGAAACTTTTGTCTAAATATATTGGAACTTTAGTCTACATATGTATACTGAAATTTATGTCTACATTCATTGAAACTTTTTTTTACATACATTGAAACTTATGTCTACATTCATTGAAACTTCTGTCTACATACATTGAAACTTTTTTTTACATACATTGAAACTTTTTTCTACATACATTAAAACTTTTGTCTACATACATTGAAACTTTTGTCAACATACATTGAAACTTTAGTCTAAATATATTGAACCTTTAGTACACATATATTGTAACTTNTCTATATACATTGAAACTTTTGTACACATATATTCAAACTTTAGTCTACATATATTGAAACATTTTAGGGTCACCGTAACTTTCTCATGTGTTTTGGAAACTTCTGGTTGTGAATACGAGTATCGTATTACCTAATATCCAAATTACTTAATGCAATAATGGTGATTTCTCCGTTTGATTTAATATATTACTGCTATCATTACCTAAGTAACTATAATAATGTTAAAATTGGACCGATTTAATCTTGGTATAACATCAAGTGGATAACTAATTAATGACTCAGAATGAATTGTTTTGAACAATTAAAATAAATAAAAAAAAAACAAAAACGATATGCAATCGGCATTAAACTAACTTATTTTCGACAATTTTTTTACGGTTCAGTGAATGCTCTCTGTGGCCGGGACGTTCTGTTAAAACCTAAATTACATTGACATAATGACATAGTGATATATATTAGCAGCACACATTCAAAGAAGCACCACAATTGTTTAATGTATATGCACCAATACATGAAATATTTTTCTTCTAAGTGTAGACTTTCTCCCTTAAAAGACAGACTCCAAGCGATGAGGGTGTGGCAGCCGACGCGTTGAAATGAACTATGGAATCTGATAATGATAAGCTTCGAGTTCTAGGCCTGCCTCAACGGATTTTGACTGATAGCTTTGAGGTTAAAAAACTCTGCCCTGCACCAGTAAAGGGCTTTGCATTTTCGCTCTTCAGTCGACCGTTTCAGCAGTGCAATATACAACGCAGAGGTATGTGAAAACCCAGCTCCTTGTTATTCACATGAGGTAGATTATCGATGCAGTCGAATTTAATTTGAATGTCATGTGTTTATTTGGAATTACTATAATGAGTTGTCGCTTGGACTGAGTATATAATTGTTCAAGAGCAGGTTTAACAGAGGTGAAGTGCAGGTTTAACCTTACTTCTATTAATGAAAAATTTTTTTCAAGTATCACTCCCATTTAAATCTCCTCGATTAAAAATGTCAGGGAGTAAATAGTAGTAATAATATTATTCATATGTAGATAATAATGTCAAGCATGTTCAGCGGAAAATTCACTAATCTTCTTTTGCACTATTATCTGTTTCGGTCGATGGAAAGGTCGAAAAATTAACCGACAGCAAAACTTCGGTGTAAGCGCACTTAATCTGTAATTATTGATCTGAAAATGGTTTTTTGGTGGGTCAGTAGAAGGTTTTTTACCGAGTTGTTCAAGAGGTCGAAAAGAAACTACACCTTTAGGCTCATCTCGCTGTAGCCGTAGTGAATTACAAGACTAATGGTTGCTCTTAGATTATGTTTCAGTCTATACACATTTATATTAATGATGCAAGATGGAATTAATGATAACAATAAAACTGCTAATGCTGGAGGGGACTATTATGAAGTATGAGTATGATGAAATCTTCTTGCCTGAAACCAATTCAAGAGACGTGTTTCAATATTTATATTACATGTAGGTAAAATAATTACTTGAACCAACGTTCTCATTGGCGAAACATTTGAGTGCTCATATGCCAACGAGTTTTCTCAAAATGATACTAAAAAACTACGAAAAAGTTGGTTAAATTGTTAACGGATTTCTTGACTCTGGGAAGGTGATGATGATTGTTAAACCAGATGAAATCTTTACAGATCTTTAGCTCGTATCTGTGTTTGAATTTATTTGTGTGCATTTTTTCCCCAAAATGTATTTCATATCAGAATAAATAAAGATATACAAGCCTGCAGACCCAACAGCCACCACATGTCTGGTTGCAACAGAAGTACTGCAGTAACGCAGCTCCAAACTTCAACAGTTTTGTCGTTAGTAAACGTGTGCTAAAATGACTGGAAAATCTAGAGCATTGATTTATTTTCCACTGTAAAGAAATCGACGCTGGGTTGTAAATGGCCAGCGATTGGTCCTCGTTCGGCAGGCGATACTGTTAAATATATTTTCCATAAGAAAATCTTTAAATGCTGCAAATAAAATTGATATTTTTGACTTATCGTGACACAAAATGTATCTTTCTGGCTAAAATTGTTTAACGCTGAGAATAACCATATTGTAGGAGTTCATTAATTCGTCAGGCTCCATATGCGTGTGATAAAACACAGATTCCCATGCATGAAGTATTTTCAGTCTAAAATTTCTAAATAAAAATCGATTTGTTCTTCGTCAAATATAAGTTCGTTTCCCAAGTAGAAAGGCATAATGCCTAAAGAAAAACACGACAGCTTCCTAATGAATACTAAAATGTTCTATCGCTATGACTGAGTGAGCTTTTTTGAATATAAATGTTATGAAAGTGAAAGTGTGACTAAATATGAAATGAACGGTTATATCTAGGGCAATTTTACCTGAACCAACGTAACCATCGATCATTTAGAATGTTCAAAGGCATGCTTATACAAGAGTATGGACTTCAGAGCAAAATTAATGAGATAACATCGCAATCATAACGGAACTTTACTGTAGGAAAAAGCTTGGCCGCTTGAAAGCTTATGAAAAACTTATCAGTAGCCGCTGTTTTCGAGTTAGCAAAAGCTTCATCAGAGTTTCTCAGAAAATAGGGCTCGCACATAAAAATAGAACATGGAGATCAAACGAGTTTGCACTCATCTGAGCCATCATATTCAATCAAAATACAATTTAAAGCATTCAAGATTAAAATATAAACTACACAATGTATTTCATACGTATGCTATAAATGAGGCGTTCTCTATAAGTAATTCCGACATCGTATATATCTATTAATGAATCTTAATTCAATTTCAAAGTAAAGCCTCAAAATTACCTAGAGTAAATTCCGCAATTCACACTCAGCTACTGGACTGATGAATTCCGATCCAACTCTCAGATAAATTAATGTGTCATGTTGTCCGAATAGTGAAACATTTTCTGCTCGTAGCACTGATGCGCCCTTTTTTTATGGGCAAACTCGGTCAGAACAACCCACACATATGGGCAGGAAGTGCATCGTATACTTGGACAAAGTCTCCCTCATTTATCTGAGTGCATATTTGTGAGTGATACTCCAGGCGTAAATTCCGATCTATGAATAAATTTAAAAATTATAACTCAGTACTCACTGCAGTGAGTGACAGAGAGCGCATTTTCTCAAAAACGACGAAAACGTGAAATCACCAACAGACGGACGGACATGACGAGTACAATAGGGCATTTTTTCCATAAATGAGGAAATGCGCTAAAAATTATCACTTAATCAAATTAAAAGTTGGTCGGTTAACCATCTTCATTAACAATCCGTAGGCAGCC